>NC_083346.1:105692148-105992148 GCF_019175385.1 Lycium barbarum | reverse complement strand
CCGGATCTAACTCCAAAGGCACACTTCTGCGGGTTCAGCGTCATGTTGTATTTGCGAAGTATGTCGATGGTTTCCTGCAAATGCTTCAAATGGTCCTCTGTTTCCAGGGACTTAACTAGCATATCATTAATATAAACCTCCATTGTTTTACCTATCTATTCTTCGAACATTTGATTAACTAGGCTTTAGTAAGTTGCACTGACGTTTTTTTTAATCTGAATGGCACTACATTATAGTAATAAGTCCTATATCTGGTTATAAAAGAAGTCTCTTCATCCTCCGGGTCCATCTGAATCTGGTTGTACCCGTAGGCATCAAGAAAACTTAACATCTCATATTCGGCCGTCACATCGATCATTCGATCAATGTGAGGCATAGGGAATGAATCCTTCAGGCATGCTTTGTTCAAATCCTTATAATCAATGCACACTCTGAATTTATTACCTTTCTTTATCATGACCACGACATTAGCTAACCAGTCCGGATACTTGACCTCCCGGATGAAACCTATTTTTGAAAGCTTTGTTACCTCTTCTTTGATGAAGGCATGCTTAATTTCGGCCATCGGTCTCCTTTTCTATTTAACTGGAGAATTTTTTTTTTATCGAGGCTTAACTTATACGTCGTTACCTCCTGTGGGACACCTGTCATGTCTAAATGGGACCATGCAAAACAATCAGTATTAGCTTCGAGAAAATCAATTAATTTACGCCTGAGCTCAGGGGTTAACCCTGTGCCCAGGTATACCATTCTGTCCAGCAGATGCACGAACAAGATAATTTGTTCTAGTTCTTCTACGGTTGAATTGGTTGCGTCCAAGTCATCAGGCACCACGAACTACCTGGGTACACCGAAATCGTCTTCTTCAAAGTTCAGGCTTATCTCTTCCTTTTCTTGCCTCGATCTGACCAGGCCTTCATCCTGTAATTCCTATCTGGCACTTTTGCCCTTGGCAGGTTCAACGGCCTTTAGGGATGGTTCCTTTTGAGTCAGAGGTGTTTTTTTATTGCGAACATCTCCCTTGTTGCGGGTTGCTCGCCACAGACCTTTTTTAACCGTTCTGTGATTGGAAACTTCAATATTTGATGTAATGTTGAGGGTACCGCCCTCATGCTATGAATCCATGGTCTGCCAAGAAACGCATTATATTTCATCTCACCTTCGCTGACATAGAACACCGCTTGTTGAATAGTCCCGGCGATGTTTATCGGCAAAGAGATTTCTCCCTTAGTAGGTTCGCTTGCCATGTTGAATCCACTGAGAACCCGAGCTGCCGGCACAACTTGGTCCAACAGCCCAAGTTGTTCTAGCACTCTCCACCAGATAATATTGGCCGAACTACCTGGATCAATCAAAATACATTTAACTTGAGAATTAAAAATAAGGATAGAAATTACCAAAGCATCGTTGTGGGGTTGAATAATTCCCTCCGCATCTTCATCGTGATTCTTCGAGCCTATGATTTCTGGTTTTTTTCTCATGAACAACCTAGACCTTTGTCCTCTTCATCATCGAACCTCGTGGCGTTTCTGTTCCGTCTATTTATCATATTAATCAGGTGCTGAGGCTCCATGGGTTCAACCTGCTTGTGATTTTCCCTGCCCTTGTAATTTCCTTTGGCTCGGTCACTTAAGAACTCACGAAGGTGACCATTTTTCAATAATCGAGCCACCTCCCATCTCAGTTGACGACAATCTTCTGTCCTATGACTATGAGTATCGTGATACTCACATATCTCACTCGGATCTCTTTGAGCAGGGTCAATTCTTAGTGGCCTCGACCATCTTGCATCCTTAATATGGCCAAGACAAGATCTGTGACGTAAATATTAATGTTGTAGTCGGATAACCTCGGGATGTCCTCATTGTTAGCCGACCCGCCGGTATCACCTCTAAATTGCAAACCTCGACTACTCGGATCGCGATTAATTCTCCTGTCACTCCTGCTCAAATGATGACTAGGACTGTTTTTCTCTCTATCCGACCTAAAGTTGGACTTCTCCGGTTGAACATAAGGTCGATATCTATCCTTTGACGGCCTTTTCTCTGCTTCGAACATCCTTCTTCACCTTTCAGGATTCTTGCTTCCGCCTATCGGACCTGGGGAAAGCTTAAGTTGATTATCCGCTACCCGAATTTTGGATTCATACCTGTTATGGACATTGCCCCAGTCACTGTCTCGTACTCCAATAGATTTTCCTTCAACTTAAATGAAGCAGTAGAGCTTCGGGGGTTGAGACCCTTGGTAAAGGCTTGGGCAGCCCATTCTTTCGGGACCGGGGGCAGTTCCATTCATTCCTTTTAGAACCTATTCAGTAACTCGATCTTTCTCTCGGTTTGGCTCAATAGCTCAACTTGGCTCTGCCGCAATTGTTCTGCTGCCTTTCTTTTTGAGCTGAGCTATAGCCGTCTGTTGTTCTTGCAACATATCATACATCAAATGTAAGTTAATTTACTCTACGGCATAACTCAGTGTTTTTTTGAGCTGGCGCCCGAGGTAAAATAACTGAATTATCACTATTTAAAGGATTTGTGGCCTAAATGCCGCCAGTGTTCGGGTTGATATCATCGGTCGAGTTGACAGCATTTGGATGGATGGGATCAACAGGGGGAGTGTTGTGGTTTGGCACCCCACTGCTGTTGTTTTCGTCATGGTGACTTATCAGTTCGTTGTTGTTCACGTGCATTGATTGGTTGTTGTTTGCCATCTCAAAATTATCTAAAATCACAAGTTTTTTAAAAATCAAGTGAAAAATAGAGTTGTAAACCAATCACCACTATTATCGTCTGCCCCATAGTGGGCGCCAAACTGTTTACGCTCAAATATGGTAACAATTACATTTGTATGTGGTTTAAAGGATATGTGGTTTGATTAGTGACTAACGTAAAGTAATATGAAATAGCAAGCAATATATAAATGAGCAAAAAGAGGAAAGTAGATTCAGGCAACAAGTTATCCGCCACAATTGATTTGGTTCGGTTCAGGATGAACAGCTACTACATTGAGCCAAATCCAGAAAGCTTGAGCTTAGATCTAGAAATATTACAAAGTGTATCTGTTGTATCTCTCAAAAATCTAACCTAAAAATAAGGGGGTTTCACCCTTATTTATACTAAAAAATAGGTGGACCTCTGACCAACCTTAAAAAGGCCTTTTAAGCAAAACCCTAAAAATAAAAAACGACACATCGCATGGATGTCAGAGATCCTAGCTTTGGAAAAACATGCTGGAGGCTAGGGATGCAGTTGAGAAGGATATATGGTGGGAGACAACAGATGGATCAACTAATTTTTGGTATGACAATTGGACTAAGCCAGGTCCATTAGGTGATATCATGCCATCTAACTTTCCTATAGATGACAATATTCAAGAAGTGAAGGATGTGATGATCAATAATAGAGTGAATGTTCAAAAACTTCAACAAACTGTTCCTCAAGATGTAATGGAGCATATTACAAGAAATTGCTAAAGAGATGAAGGCTATAGATCCCTGGATAAGGCTTGGTGGTTGCTTAATAGTAGTGATCAGTTCCCAGCAAGGAGTGCATGGGAGAAATTAAGACTGAGAAAAGACTATAACTGGTTCTTTGACAAGATGTGGATAAAGGGGTTACAGTTCAAAATTGCCTTCTTTCCATGGAGAGTATGGAAACAGAAACTGCCTATGGATAAAGTTGGCTAGCATAGGGATCTCTATTGTTTCAATATGCAGGTGTTGTTCTCAGCCACAACAAGAAACTATGGAACATGTCTTCCTTACAAGTGAATATGCAGCTGGAGTGTGGAAGGTGTTTGCAGATGTAGCTAGGGTACAAGGTCCGTTTGTTCAGATTAAACAAACTGTCAAAAAATGGTGGGATGTTGAATGTTCTACTAAGTTGAAGCATGTATATTAAGTAGCTCCAGTATTCATTATGTGGCAACTATGGAAGAGAAGAAATGCAGTGGTTCATAGAGAGAAAATGTCAAGACACAAGGTTCTGCATGAGATCAATAAGAATTTGATTCAGTTTGCACAGAAAAGGTATCCATGGATGAAGAATTTGGCCAACTCTTGGCCTCAGTTGGTGCAACAGAGGGAAAGCTATAGGCTACACATCACATATACCTTGGTGTAATGGAGCAGTCCTGATCATGGATGGTATAAATGTAATAGTGATGGGGCCTCAAAAGGAAATCCTGGTCCTAGTGCTTCTGCATTTTGTGTAAGGAATCATGAAGGCAATCTTATTCATGCAGGTGATAAGAGAATTGATGATACCACTTGCTTAGTGGACGAAGCTAAAGCTATGTATGATAGCATTAAATATTGTGTACAGAATCAGCTTCTTCCTTTGTTTTTAGAGACTGATTCACTTGGACGGTTGAAGTTTGTAGAAGGAGAATGGGATGTTCTATGGAGTATTTGTATGGAGGTGCACAATATAAGAGAATGGAGGAGAAAAGGATCTATACAGATAGGCCATGTTATGAGGGAAGGGAACCAATTGGCAGATTTTTTAACTAACCATTCTTTTGATTTTGCAGGAAATAGATCTTTTGATTCATTCAATGAATTACCAGTAGCAGCAAGAAGAATAGTTAACATAGATAAGATGCATCTGCCTTGTTTCAGATTCAAAACTACATATACAAGGGTACTAGATTGAGTGTACAAGAGAACAGAAGAGAATGCAACATAAAGCTGCAATACAAGGAAGACATAATACACAAAGCAGGCAATGGAGTTGGACAAATGAAGAACAAACTGAAAGCCGACAGGATTTGAAGGATCAACAACAATTTTTGGCAATCTGCTAATCTGATACTATGCAAACTCTATCCAATGTGTGGTATTAACTTGATGTTCAGGCTGTTGGAAGAGGTTGTATAGTGGTAGAGATTAAGGAGTATTGAAAACCATTTTGAAGGATGGATTTTATATTTTAATGACAGATAAAGAGGTGGTTAAACCTAAACGTGCACAACTTCAAGTTAGAAGAAGACTTGTGCTGGTTATTGATTTCATAACACTTGGTGAGAGCTAGGAGGTTGCTTAGGTGAAATCAAGCCACAACTTGGATATGTGATGCTATAGTTTAGGCTAGTCTTTTGATGTTTATTCTGTTGGTTCATATTAGACGCACTTTTGGCCTTGATTTTGTTTACTTTTTCTGTACAGACTTTTGTTTATTAATAAAATACAACTAGCACCATGCTAGTTGTTTTAATAATAATAATAATAATAATAAAAAGATCCCGTATAGGTGTCAGCGCAAATGACGGCGTGATTGGCGGTGTGTAACCTGGCTCGTAGTGGATCCTTAAAACTTGTGCCGAGTATCTTTCCCTCGGGCTCGGAGTCTTTTCGCTCTTCAACACACCTTCGGTTTTCGATGTCCTATTGAGAAGATCAACGATTTCATGGACTCTGATTCCTTTGACTGTACACCGAGATTTAGCGGTCTCGTTTTTATTCCGACTGTCCATCCAGAAACGACAACAATTTGCTTCGTTTTTACTGTATACAGTTATCAAAGAAAATTCATATATTATTAATAACAAAATTAATGTCGAATAACAACACCATGTTTAATTATACAAGAATAAAGCACTCGAAATGACAAAACTAACCCTGAGTAGTATTAAAATGGCTGATAATTATTTACACCTCTCAAGTTTCTTTTAAAATTAAACTTCCCCTTAATTTTGAATGGTAGTTGTTCTTTGCCTCTATCCTATGCAATATATGTTGTACTCTAGACGTTTTCAATCCTCTATCCTAGATTTTACGTCAATTAATTAAAAATCTTAAATCTATTAAAGGTGAGGTTTTGTGTTAAGTTATTGTTATTTCTAACCTTAAACATGCAAGGCTGTCCATGTCATTTCAGAGGTGGGGCCAACTATCAAGGAGGCGAGCAAAGTGGAGTGAGGGCCGTAAAGCATGCACACTATATTTTGCGTCTATAGATATTATAGGGTAAACAAACTAACAAGACTAAAAAATGAAAGGGTACAACAAATTAAACAAAATAATTCCCTTTTAAATATATTTCTGCTGCATTTTAAATTACTATTCATTCAAAGATTTGTGTATTAGTTAAAAATAAATACTTTAAGGGTCTAATATTATTTTCTATTAATATAACTTCATTGTTTTTAATTATAATGAGTTTCACATAAAAAGGGAATAAGAATGTCTTGAATTTGGCTTTTATTTTTGGTTATTAAAGGTTGATTTTCACAAATGCAATGACTACCTCACCCAAAAATACACCTTTTAAATTTAGGACGTGTTTACAAAAACAATGCAAAATAATCTTTCGCCAAAATGGGAAGCAAAATCTGGCGAATCGCTAGAATTTTATCATATTTGATATTGGCCAAGACTTTTCTTAAAAACAAGTTATGATGATCGTTAGGAGAAACAACATATTCACCATAATCGGGAGCAAAAGTCTGGCAAGTCCCTAGGATTTCTTATTTGATATCGGGTAAAACTTGCCATAACAATCTATTTGATAATCGTTAAGATTTTGGCTACAAAATCTGAGCAATTTGTCAGGAAAATCCTGGCAATCTGTCAGGATTTGTGTCAAAACCCTAACGATTAGCATAATTTGCTAAGTAGAAATTCAAACAACACGGGTTTTGCTTTCAAAATGATCCAAATAAACTCTAAATGACTCCAAATTTGATGTAAAACCTTCTAATATCAGTCTCAATAATTTTCAATGGTTAGATTCAATCTAAACTTTCGATACCATTTATCTTCTAAGAAAAGATTTTTCCAAATTTAGAAACCCTGACAATAGTTAAAAAAAAAAAGTTCTAAACAAACTGTATAGGGTAAAATCCGTCGACACTATGTGGACGTATCAAAGGATGACACGTGGCGATGGTGACATGTCAGATTTGAGTCAGCAAGTGAGGGGGTCCGGGAAAGCATAACGACGCTCCAGAGGGTAACTTAGCAGCCGCTGCCTGAGACAGAAACTACAAAGGGTTCGAAGAGGCATGCTAACTCACCGGTCAAACGTCATTCAATATGCAACTAGTACAAGAAATTTCAAGTTTTTCTACAGTCTTAAATGTGCATTATTTCCCTTCATTGCCCTTCATTGTCATAGCATTAAATCCCTTTATTACCTTTTATTACCTTTGTCATTAATATTGGTAATGAAGAGAGATGATTTGTGGGGTGGATCATGCACCCTATAGCTCTAGTATAAATAGATGTGCTCATCTCATTGTAAGGATCATCTGAAAATATATACAAGAATTACTTTGCTCTTCTTTTTCTCTTAGTTCCTAATTGCTTTTGTTCAACTAAGCAAAGATCTGATTGTTCGCTTGCCCGGAGACTCTACCTCAAAAGTTCCTCCAAGGCTCAGGCTATTGCATTAAATTCCTTTAGCTTTCTTTATAATTATCTTGCTTAATTTTACATATTATCTCATTATTCGGTCACATTGATCCACGTGTCCTTGACCACGTACGCAAATTCAACTGTAACGATTTTCCGTATAAACAGTTTGGCGCCCACCGTGGGGCCAGGACAATCGTGGTATCATTGTGACCCATTTTCTTATACTAATTCTCTTAAGTCTTTTTTGTTAGAACATATATTTCAGATATGACAAACGCTGCTGATAACCAAACTCAACTCGCTACTAGGAACAACGATGAAGCAACCGTCCGAAAAAATGATTCTAAAAGCCAACAGGTTACAGATGAAACAATTAAAAAAAGAAACCAGAATAAAAAAAACCGGCTAGACCCAATAGATGTCAGCACGGACGCAATTCTCCTGTAAGATATTTTTGTTCATTTCATGTAAACTGGTTGTAAACACTTGTGTACACTCAAGGAATGGAATGAAGCAAAACTTGCACCTTCTGAACATTCTCGTATCCGTCTGAATGAAACGAAATCATTCTTAAATTTGCTCATGCTTAAAGCAACTAAGGATTAAAGATCCAAACAAATGAGCCTAAATGAACAGGAGACGTCCTCTTCATAAGCACTGAAACATAAGGGCCCTCTCTTATAAAGTCGTCAAGTTAAATGGCAAAAAAAATGGGATGCTTTGTTCCCGATCGTAAAGTTAACCGGACATGTTATTCCGGACTTTACAGAACCAGAAGATTTAGATCCTTAGTCATTAACATCCCCGACTTCCAAGGCTGCGAGGTTATAAAAGTTTCGGGTATAACTAAAAACTCTAGAATCAACATTCTAACATTAAAAGTTTTGGGGAAAACAAAAAACCCAAGAGTCAAGATTCAAAAGTTTAAAAGTTTTAGGGAAAACTAAAAACCCGGGAGTCGAAAATCAACGATTAAAAGTTTCGGATAAACACTAAAATTTGAGATCAACCTTTCTATAGTGATGGTACTTTTCAGCACCAACCAGCCGTTGACAGAAGAAAAACCAGTGGTGGAGCTGTCATCTGAATCCCTAAGTCCTGCACTCTTTTTCCCTTCGCCGGGTTTTTGTCCCACTTGGGTTTTTCCGACAAGGTTTTTAATGTGGCAGTCGGGAGGGTGATTACATGACTTTCCACCAAGAAGGGAAAAATCTTCCCCTTCCGAGTCCCACTCACATTTGAGCGAGTAATCGAAAAGTGGGGGGACTATCTGTATAGGGTAAAATCCGTCGACACCAAGTGGACGTATCAAAGGATAACACGTGGCGATGGTGACATGTCAGATTTGAGTCAGCAAGCGAGGGGGCTCGGGAAAGCATAACGACGCTCCGGAGGAGTAACTTGGCAGCCGCTACCGGAGACAGAAACTACTAAGGGTCCGGAGAAGCATGCCAAATTATCGATCAAACCTCATTCAATGTGCAACCATTACAAGAAACCCCAAGCCTTCCTCCAATCTTAAATGTGCATTATTGCCCTTCATTGTCATAGCATTAAATCCCTTTATTACCTTTTATTACCTTTGGCATTAATATTGGTAATGAAGAGGGCATGATTTGTGGATCATGCACCCATAGCTATAGTATAAATAGATGTGATCATTTTTTTGTAAGGATCATCTGAAAATATATACGAGAATTACCTTGCTCTTAGTTCCTAATTGCTTTTGTTCAACTAAGCAAAGATCTGATTGTTCGCTTGCCCGGAGACTCTAGCTCAAAAGTTACTCCAAGGCTCAGGCTATTGCTTTAAATTCCTTTAGCTTTCTTTATAATTATCTTGCTTAATTTTACATATTATCTCATTATCCGGTCATATTGATCCACATGTCCTTGACCACGTACACAAATTCAAGTGTAACGATTTTTCATATAAACACAAACCAATTTAAATCATTAAGGATATACAATAGAAATTTAATGAAACATTATCCACACAATTACAATTTACAACTAAGATAAACGGAAGAGGAGGAGAAAAAATGGAGAAGATGGAGGAAAAAGAAGCAATTTTATCTAAATCTGTTGAACTTTAGTCCCTCCATCTATTTTTACTTGTCATGCATAAAAAAATAGAGGTTCAGTTTTACTTGTCCAGTTTGGAAAATTAAAAGATAATTTAACATTTCACACATATTTTATTCTTGTTATTAATTATTGGGCGGAAAACTTTAAGAAATTATTAGTGGTTGCAAAACTTTTAAACTATTTTAATTAATTTCAATCATGACTTAATGATAATTAGGGGGTGATGCAGTAAAATTGTTATTTTACCTATAGCTCCTTAATGAATGTATCAAGTTAATATATGATAAGTAAAAATGGACGGAGGGTAAAAAGATAAAAATTTAAATGAGTGTTATTAAAAATGACACCCGCATAAATTCCTCTTAATTAAAGCTTGAATCCGTATGTATAAACAATTGAGTCCACGAGACACAAATATCCAAAAGTAAAATGGATCAAAATACAAAAACTGTATGGTCTGCAAATTAGACTTATTGTGCATTTTGGAATAAATAATACTCCCTCCTATTCAAGTTATGTGAATTTTTCAGGGTAAAAGAAACAAATTTTATAACTTTAAGTGTAAATTTTAACACATGTTTTTAAGCATATTTTTAAGTGTATAGAAATAAAGTTTTTTGGTAACAACTGTGAAAATTACCATTAATAACAAATGAAATAACAAACTAAAGAGCACCTAGTTCCATTAACCACCTTCTAGGAAGGGTGAAAAAAGAATCTAAGCCTCAGGGATAACTAATTACACAGTAAGTACTTGTAAAAAATCTCTACTCCTATGTATCTTCCTAGACATCTTTAATGAACTGATTCTTTCTACTATTTCCTTCTTTATCTGCGTAACAGCTAACTCACTATGTACATTTACTCCTTTGAACAGTTTCCAATTCCTAGCTCTCCAGGTATGATAAATCATAGCACTCCAGAAAGCTGCGATAGATTCCTTCTTAAATTGAGGCCAATGTTTCCCTTTGATCTTCCGTAGAATCATATGCACTGCTCCAGTTTGCAGTGGTGCACCTAGCCATACTACCAATGCATCTCTTACAGAAATTATCCAAGGACAATTAGTGAACAAATAATCAGCAGTCTGCAGGGTTTGAGATGTGCATAGACAACAGTTTACTTGCTCGACTGGAATATGAATTTTCAGCAGCCTTTCTTTGGTCAATAAACTGTTCTGAGCTGCAAGCCACACTATAATCCTGTGTTTAGGTTGTATAGCAGTACTCCAAATCAGTTCTGTCACATCAAGTCGTCTTTGAGTTCCAATGATAGCAGTGTAGCTCTTTGCAATAGAATACTTACCCCCCGAATTGAGAGCACATCTATCTTGCACATACCACTCCCTCATACTATCCTTTAGGCCATTAATTTTCTTCCGGTACCAACTACAGTCTTGTATGTAACCATATGTTGGAGTCATCTTTTATATAAATCCCATGAACCTATTTGACCCAAAATGATTCTGTGTTTTCCACCAATTTCCATAATAACTTGCCCATAGAGGCTTTATTCCAATTGCTGCTTCTTTTAATGTTCAATCCACCAGATTTCGCGGGGACACATGCCTTTTCCCAAGCCACCAAACAAACTTTCCTTTTTTCTTTAATGCTACCCCAAAGATATTCTCTGCATTTCTTGTCCACTTCTTTGAGCACACTTTGAGGAAGGATAAACACAGCACCCCAGAAGCTATGAATAGAGAACAACACTACGTTGATAATTTGTAATCTTTCTGCATAGGAAAGCTTTCTTGAATAGGTGTTGTTTATTCTAGTTGTAATCTTCTCTGTCAACTGGAAATAGTCCATTTTACTCCATTTTTTTGGTGAGAGAGGTAGCCCAAGGTATCTTATTGGAAATGACCCAACTGAAAACCCTATTTTTGCCAGTAACTGATCCTTAGTGTCATCATCAATTCCTGCTATAAAGATACTAGATTTCTCCATATTAGCTATTAAGCCAAACACTCTACTAAAATGTGTCAATGCTTCCATGACTCTTGAGACAGAGCTTAAATCAGCCTTACAAAAGATCATCAAATCATCAGCAAATATGAGGTGATTAAGCTTTAAATTCTTACACATAAGGTGAAATTTGAAATCTGGCAATGACCCCATAGTCTTCAACAACCTAGATAAGTACTCCATGACAAGTACAAACAATAAAGGAGACCTAGGATCTCCTTGTCTAAGTCCCTTTTTTCGCTCAAAATATCCATGACTTTGACCATTTACATTGACTGAAAATTTTGGAGAAGATACACAAGTCATAATCAAATGGACAAATCTGTCTGGGAATCCATATCCCCTCAGTACTTCTTCAAGGGAATCCCAATTTACCATATCATAGGCTTTCCTAAGATCTATCTTCATTAAGCATCTAGGAGTGGTTTTCCTATTATAATGCCTCAAAATGTCATGACAAATGAGAACATTATGCATCATAGATCTACCTTGTACAAAGGCAGATTGGTTCTCAGCAACTATATAGCTAATGGCATTCTTCAACTTACTGCAGATCATCTTGGATATGCCATTATATAACACATTACAACAGGCTATTAGTCTAAATTGACTAGCAAATTCAGGTTCGCTAACTTTTGGAATTAGAGCAATGCAGGTTGAATTCAACTGTTTCAATAATCTGCCATTTTGAAAGAATTCTAGAATTGCCTTAGTGATATCATTACCAATGATCGACCAAGCAGCTTTGTATAATCCACTCCCATAACCATCCGGCCCCGGGCTCTTGTTGCTATCTATATGAAACATGGCATGCTTTACATCTGCTTCAACAAATGGGCTCAATAAACTCATTTGTTGTTCTAGCTGAAGAACTGGCCCATTAATAATGAAACATCTGAATGCTTTCACCCTAGAAGTAGTGGCATGCCGAAGCAGCTCTTCATAATATGTCACAAACAGGTAAGCTATCACATCTGGTTCATACTGCTATTCACCCACATTATTCTTCAAATAAGTCACAACTTGTTTCAGTTTTTTGTGTTTAATAACTGAATAGAAATACCTGGTGTTGTCATCACCTAGGGTTATCCAGTTTACTTTACTTTTCTATTGCAAAAACATCACAGCCAAGTAAGAAGAGTGTTTAAACTTTTAGTACTTTTCTTGCTCTAATTGCTGAAGACCTTAATTCATGGGATCAGATTGTAGTTGTAGTTGAACAACTTTCAGTGCTTCTTTATCCTCTTTGGCCTCCATTTCAATATTTCTGAAGTATTGTGCATTAAGCTCCTTCAACCCCTTCTTCAAAAACTTCAGCTTTTTCACAATTTTAAACATCTTACATCCTTCTACTTGGGAGTCCCACACTCTTTTAACTTTATCCAGGAAAAGGGGGTGCTTTGTCCATGCATTACAAAACTTGAAAGATTTTCTGTGTCTAGGCCCATCAGTGTTCATTGCTATTTTTAATGGGCAATGATCACTGATCCCTTCAGGAAGCGCTCTCACTTGGAAATCTGGCATTGACTCCAACCATGCATCATTGATGAAAGCTCTATCTATTTTTGAGTATATCCTTTGTGAACTACTCCTATCATTCTAGGTATATTTATTTCCTTGCCGAGGTAATTCAATCAGCCCACATTCATTCACCCATGTCTGAAAATCCACTATTTCAGCCCATGTCACTAGATTGCCTCCTATCCGATCTTTTGTGGCAAGGATTAAGTTGACATTACCAGCAATCAGACAAGGCAATTGACAAGTAGTGCATACAGTTGCAAGGTACTCCCATAATTCTCTCCTCTCCTCTTTAGTGTTAAAGGCATACACAAATGACATAACAAACTTCAACTGCAAAGGAATGTACAATATCTCGCATGTGATAGCCTGAGCAGTGGAGCTTTGAGGTGTTATAGTATAATAATCAGGTCTCCATGCAATCCAGATTCGCCCATTATAATGAGAGTCTAGATTATTAATATGTTGCCAACCTCCAAATAAACTAGTTGCAATTTGATCGAATCTGTCCTTTTTTATTTTGGTTTCTAGTAAGCCAACTAAGCCTAATCTTTCATCATTGCAGAGGATTTTCATCTCCTTCTGCTTATTAGGGCCATTTAGATCCCTCACATTCCATACTAGTAGACTAACCATTCCCTGTAATAGGAATGGACTAGCCTCCCACATTTGCTACACTCTCCTGCGGTTGCTTACTAGCACAAGGTTCCTCTAGTGCTATAAATGGATTAGCGCTATGAGTTCTTTGGTTTTGCTGCTACTGTGGTGATATAGGTTTCCTAGTTTTCATAGGGGTAACCCATACTCCTTGAGGCACCACTTGCTATTTCTGAACACTAGGCTGCTTGCCTTGTCGTTGAACATCTGCCTGTATATTTTGTAACTTCCCTACTTGATCAGTTGGGCCTGGTTGAACTCCTTGTCCAATCTGCTTTGGCTGATCGTTTATACCTTTTTTGACTGCTTGAATTGGAGCAGTATGAGCTGGTTTTCCTAACTGAGTTTTGGGACCTGGTTCTTGCACCACATGAGTTTCCTGTAGTACCTGAACTTCTGGTTCCTTCTGCTTTGGTGGTTTCTTCTTCCTACATACCTCCTCCTTATGACCATACTTCTTACAGAAGGAGCATAAGGTAGGTTTCCAATCATACTCCACCTTTTGCTCCATGATAATTCCCCTCTCATTCCTGAATAACACCACATCTGGTAGCTCAGCCCCCAAATTAACTTTAACCAACAATCTAGCAAAGTTCAGCCCTATCTTCTTCTCGGTGTTATGATCAACCATTAATGGTTTCCCCACGAGACTACCTATCTTACTCAACCCCTTTGCACTCTAATATTTAAAATCGAACCCTGGAAATTTAACCCAAATAGGGACTGAATAAAGCTCATCTTTAGAAAACTCCATGCCCTCATCCCATGCCTTCATAATGAAAGGCTTATTATCGAAATGATAAATCTCTCCCTGTATCACTTCGTTCTTCCCGACCTCATTATCAAACCTAACTAGAACAATTCCATTCTTAAGCATAGCAATCTTATTCAACCCATATTTTGCCCACATCCTTTGAATAAAGCCTTGAATAATTGTAAATGGTGGATACGCACCCAACACATAACAGACTACCGCATTACGCCAATAAGATTTTTAGAAGTAAAATCTTCCAATTCAATATCGATTATTGATGTCTCACCATGTTTTGCAGGAGCTACATATTCCAATTTGAATCCAACATTTGATATTTTTGAGATGTCGAAATTGTCCCAAATCGATCCCTTTGAATGCGCAATTGCTTCCTCGTCCATTTCATCGGCCTAAGACTTTTGGGCACTATCACAATGGATACTCCCATCACTGGCTGGAGAAGCTAGGGTTATCGCACTCCATTGCTGCTGAGCTACAATTGATTGTGATTTCTCCACTGCGCGTTGTTGCGCCACTGTTATTTTACTTGCAGAGCTGGGTTGTGCTTCTTTTCTACTAATTGAGTTCCCATTTACATCCGTCCGCCCCAATTGAGAGGGCTTCTCCACTAATGAATTAGATGTTGAACTATTTTGAGCTACCGGAGTGCTCAGTAGTGCCGTATTTTTTGCTTTTCTTCCTCGCTGAGTTTGCTTTGCATTTTCTTGAGCCATAATTGCCTTCTGTGAAGGGTTGCGATTCCTCTTTCCCATGGCCGGTGCACGTTAGTTAACTAGCACCGAGAGAGAAGCTTTCATCGCACAAAGATATGCATCGAAATAAAATTTATATATTTAAAAACTACATATAAAGTACTACAAGTCATAATAATTTATATTTCAAACAATTTAGAAAATTTGTAAGAAAAATATGGTGGAAGATCACATAAATTGAAACAACAGGAATATAATAATAATAATCACAATAACATAATACAATAATATAATAATAATAATTAATAAAAAGAAAAGCAAAAGAGCTGGAAAACTATAAGACATTCTTCTTCCTTCCTCCCAGCTTTTCAGTTTCTCTCTCTTCACCCCCCTTCAACTTTCCAAAATTCACATGGAACCCCCACTTCTCCCCAATCCACCAATTTCCACCACCATCACAACCCCACAACCACCACCACCACCACAACAAACATCACTAGATTCCAACAACTCTTCCTCATGGGACGACCAGAGCCAACAGCCATCACAACAACAAAAGATCCGTCTTATGTGTAGTTACGGTGGCCACATAATCCCAAGACCACACGATAAATCCCTTTGTTACGTCGGTGGTGACACACGTATCTTCGTAACAAACCGTAACACTTCCTTAACGGAACTCTCTGCCCGTCTTTCCAAAAACCTTTTATCTAACCGACCTTTTTGGTTGAAATATCAATTACCTAATGAAGACCTTGATTCACTCATCTCTGTTACAACAGATGAAGATTTAGAAAACATGATTGATGAATATGAACGTGTTGCTAAAAGTAGCCGTATTCGTGTTTTTTTATTTACTAGTCATGAGTTTGATAATTCGGCTGTTTCTTCAATTGGGTCACTTTTGCAAAGTTCGACTAAATCTGAGGATTGGTTTGTACATGCTTTAAATAATGGAGCAGCAGCAGCAGCAAATTCTGCTTCAACTACAACAAATAAGGTGTTTTCTGAGAGTTCTTCCGTTAATTGTCTGTTGGGTCTTGACGATGATGTTGGGAAACTAGATGGATCATTTGGTGGTGCAAAAAATGTGCAAATTAATCCACAAGACGTACAGTCTGTACCTGATTCACCTATGGTTGAAACGACGTCGTCTTTTGGGTCGACTAATTCGACACCATCGTTGACGAATTTACCCCCGATTAAAGTACACGTGGAGGAGAATAATAATAATAATAATCAAAGGGTTGGAATTGAAGAACAGTTTTCTCAGTTAGGTCTGAAAACTGTGACTTCACCGGCTGTTCCGGTGACTGGAACTGTGTTTTCCGGTGTGCCGGTGGTTGTTGGTGGTGGGGATTATGTTAATCGGGTTTATTCGGATGATGAGAGATCGGATCAAGGGGTTGGTGTTGGTTATAGAAATAATAATACAGTTCAAATGCAGCAGCAACAGTTACAGCAGCAGCCACAACAATTGCAGCCTAAGCCTATTGTTGTTCCTTCTGATTTGCCTTCTCCTAATTCAGTTTCAAGGTAAAAAAAATAAAAAAAAATGCTAAAGAGTTTTAGTTTCTTGATTTTTGATTTATGTTAATTCAAACATACTAGTTGCTTTAGAAATGTATTGTAATGTTATATGCAGCTCTGTTGACTTTGTGTGACCTATAGGTCATGAGTTTGAGCTGTAGAAGCAGCAACCACTAATGCTTGCATTAGGGTAGTTTGTCTACATCACACTCCTTGGGGTGCGGCTCTCCCTCCGGGACCTTGCTAATGCGGGATGCTTTGTGCACTGTGCTGCCCTTATGTAGCTCTGTTGTTTGAATAAATGCTCAAATAAAGGGCTTAACTTGCTCACAAAGTGCTCGCCGGCTATTAAGCAAAGGCAGACCTTGAGTTTTGAGTTAATGGGTTCTGAATTCTAGAAAACGCAGCTTACTAGGTTTTTGATAAATTATGTAATACATGTTAAGTGCACTTAAACACAAATACAGAGTTTGAGCCAAAGCTACTAGGTTCTGCCGAACCCGTACGCAAAGCTCTAGCTCCGCCCTTGCTGGTGAGAGGTGTTTTGGGTGGGGTGGGGTGGGGGTGGGGGGGGGGGTTGGATTGGGTTGGGGTGGAATTGAGCATATAAGTATGCAGCCGTCCCCTTGCATTTTATAAAGATACTTTTTTCACACCTTGCAAACTCCTGACCTGGTCACTGAAGGAAATATAAGGTTCTTTGGTAAGTGCACGAGTTGGTAATGAAAATTCTCTGAACTAAGATTATCATTTTATTTGATGCAGTGAGAGCAGTGTGACAAATCCTTTGTCTGGGCAAAGGCATTTCTTTTATCAAGAACAAGGGGTTCAAATTCAGTCAGGGAACAATAGGGTATCTCCTAATTCAATTGAAATGAAGCATCACAGTGATCCGAATAATAGGGCTCAGGTACAACAACAGCAAGTCCAGGAGGCTGCTGGATATGCACTGCCGGTCCAGTATGATCAGCAGCAGCAACAACAAATGTATCATCAACCCCAACAACAATATGTTCATGCTAGTCAATATATCCACCATGCCCCTTCCGGCCATGTGCCAATGGCATCTTATTATCCTATATACCATTCTCAGCAGCAGCAGCAGCAGCAGCAGCAGCAGCAGCAGCAGCAGCAGCAGCAGCAAACTCATCCTCATCAGCACCCTGGTCTTGAGCAGCACCAGTACCCTGTTTACTTCGTTCATTCTAGACAACCTTCGCAAGCTTATAATTTGCCAGTGCAGCAAACAAATTATAGCGAGTCTGCTCAAACAATCGCTTCTAACCAACCCCAAACACCTCCCGCTTCTAGCATGGCTAGAAACGCTCCTGCCTCCAAACCTGAAATGACAGCTGGCACATATAGAACTGCGGCTGCGGCGGCCCCACAATTGGTTCAGATCCCTCCAGGTCAGCATCAGCATCAGCATCAGCAGCAATATGTGGGGTACTCTCAGATTCACCATCCATCTCAGCCAATTCCTCCTACATCAGCTGCTACTGCCAATTATGCATATGAACAAATATACTACTCTCAGGCTCATGCTCCCCAGTTTTCTGCTCAATACCAAACCATGACATCACATAATAATTCTTCTCAGCTTCCCACGGAAAACAATCAACCAACAAGTTAGGATTTCACAAGCCATGAAAGGTGAGTTTGCACATGAAGAAACAATTTTGTGGCCATGGATTTGGTGTATGTTTAAAATTTCTGTTATTTCTCATTGTGATTGGTTTGTCAAATGTATTTGTTATAGGTATAAGACAATTGGGTGTTCTTTTCTTTTCGTTTCTTTTCTTGTGCAATCCATAAAGTGATAGCTGTCTGGATTATACTGTAAACGCTCAAACTCATATGATATCTTCCTTGTTCTATATATGAATTATGGAATAAATGTAATATAGTGATTGAGGCTTTTGCTTCAGTTGTCTTTATATATTTTCATCATTTGTGGTTTATTGAGCTGTGTGGCAAAAACATTTGCGAGCTTTGCCTCGCTGAATGGAGCTCCATGCCTTTTGATGCTGTGATAGTTTTAAATTCAGAATAATGTATGAGTCGGCCCAAATTTTATCTGTTACTTGATATATCAAGAAATGGTTTGGCTAAATCCTGCTGCTTCTTAGATCCAGAAAGAACTTATTTCCTAATTTTATGGTTATTTCTGGGACATTTTAGACGTTTTGCGTCTCCAACCAGCAATTTCACCAATCCTTAAAAAAGGCCAGAGAAAGTCATATATGAGGGGATGACTGTATCTTTGAGGGGATAACTCTATTGTTCTTCATGACATAGTTTTATTAGTACAATTGTCTTACTTATTAAATGAAAAGGATTTTGTCAGATCATTCTTGATTTGAAGAACTATAAAATATACCTACTAGTAATCTACTTGTCTCCATAAAAATTAACTACTAATATACTTATCAGAAAGTTTAGCAGCAGTTTATGGGGTGAAGTTATCATTCTAAATGGCCTCCCATGTAAAGTTACCAGTTTAAAAAAAAAAAAAAAAAAAGAGGCATCTCATGTCCTAGTAGTGAGTTCTTATCAATTACTTATGATTCATAAAGATTTTAGTACATGAATCTTTGTTTCTCTTATTTAGAATGATAATGAAAACCTCATTAGTGCAAATATGTTTCATCTGGTTACACATTTTAGATGTTAGTTGCGTCAAGTGTCTCTCTCCCTCTGTCCCTCTTGTTTTGTATATATGTTAACAGAATCCTTGCTGGCTGTCCACACGATATTCCTCCTTAGTAGTTAATTTCTTTATGCAATCTTATTTTTCTTGACTTCAGTTGGCGGTTTTTAAGGACCAATCTTTCCATATTTAACTTGCAGCCAAGGTGATGGTATGCTTTACAACTGCTCTATTTGGCACCATGTTAACTAGTTTGCCTAATTTGTGTTGCAAGTATTTGCTTTATTCTACAACTCTAATCAACGTTCATACTAATATGATGAAAAACTATAGGATGCTTTGTTATGAAATCTGGTATACTTCCTTTAGTTGTTTTGCTTGAGAGACAAAAATATGATAAGGAGCTTGTGTGAAACTGCAGTTACAATGAGCGCATTTAAATTATAGCCTTCATCTTTTGAGATTGATATATGAAAAGGGCAAAAAATTTCATAAGCTGTTGAGTATGAACGTTTTGCATTATTTAGTGGGTCATGTATATGAAGGTGAGCCTTGGCGTAACTGGTAAAGTTATTGCCATGCCTCTTGCAGATCTGCAGGGGAAGGCTGCATACATAGACCTTTGGGGTCCGGCTTTTTCCGGACTCCAAACATAGCGGGAGCTTAGTGCACCGGGCTGTCCTTTTTTGGTGGGTCATGTATATGTCTGTTTAAACCACAATTGGCTGCATTTCTTGTGTTCCTTTAGACTTTTCTAAATTCTAGTATCACATCATGTTATTGCATTTCCAGTAAAACTGAATAATGACGTGCTAGATTCTTATCTGTGACCGAACAACCTGCTATAAACGGAAAATAAACTACTTGATCACTGGTTCTTGCACAGCTGTTAATGTATCATTTTCCATGTCCTTTTCTTATCTTATTATCTTGAGGTGCACTCATTTTTAGCCATATTATGTTTAAAATTGTACGAAGCCTTATGTAAATTAGTTGAGGTTGGAAGCAATTAGATGAGTTAGATGTGGATAATTAATTTTCCAAGTCATGTATTCATTGGCGTGTTGATGACTCCTCCTAGTGACACAGCAAGCAGAATATTCGTTGTCGTTTGTGCAAAATATCATATACTAGTACGAAAAAAGGTAGTGAGAAAGCGCTGTTGATTCCTTATCGCTTTTATGTCTTACTTTAATTTTAAAACTGCAATTATTGTAAATCTGACTATGATCTGATTTATGATTTCTTTCATGTGTTATCGTCAAAGTTTATTCTCTTGTGAAGATGTTTTCATCTGCAATTTTTTTCTTTTGGTTTTTTGATCATATAATATTCAAAATTTGCTGACTTGGTGCCTGAAGGTTACAAAAGTGTCCCATTCGTTGAGTAGTAGGCTTGATCCTTCTCTCAATCAAAAGCCATATTACTAAATATGTAAGTGCGAAATGTTAATCCATACATACTGTAGGAGCCCCTTTACTAAATTTGGTACCATCTCGTTATTCCTCACAACCCATGCTTCACATTTTCTTTTTTTAATGTAGTATGCATTCCTAATTTTAGGTCTCTTAGTCCTACATAATTGCCTTGTAGGCAGGGGCCCATGTGATATGGATTCGGAATCTTCACCGAAGATTCAAAAGCTTGGAACCTCAAGGTGAATTTTGTATTCTCCTTACTCCTGTGTTTAGGGTATTCAAAACGTATATATATACATAAAAGATACAAATATATATATATATATATATATATATATATATATATATATATATATATATATATATATATATATATATATATATATAGTGTGATTCTTTGCGTCCTAGATCCGCCCCTACTCACGTGAACCTAACAACTTTTTGCCCGAATTTATTAGGAATTTTATTGGAATATCTATACAGTTGACCGCAAAATCAGTTATTATTGTATATATTACGATGATGAAGAAATCATAAATTTTGAATTCCGATCATCTCTGTTTGCCGGTTGCGATAGATAACCCTGGACCTTCCAAAGAGAGATAAAAGTTAATTGACTGAGTTGAAAATTGGTGTTTGGCTATGAAATTTCAAATAAAACTTGACGTTGTATCTGGAATTTTGAAAACATCTAAAATCGTGTTCACTTTTTTCACTTTCAGTGCATTCAACTAATCAAATATTTTTTGCAAAAACTATAACCAGACACAACCCATCTTCAACTGCTAACTTCAAAATTTTTAAATAAAATGAAAAATATTGGTTTCTATGCCTCCCTGCAAAGAATCACCACATTGTCTGTAGTTTTTGTTTCTTAGAGAGAGAACTATTCCTGAATTGATATATACACTCCAATAATTGTTTGATGATAGTTTCAAGAAGGATCGGAGAAATTTCAGTCATTGACCGATTCAAAAGCATAATTTATGTGTAGGGATTTAGTAGTTCAGTCGATTGACTATATAAACTTTCACCTTATTGGTGAGGTGAGGATTAAAATCTCCACGTTGTAATCCCCTCCCCTATCCCCTATGTAATAAAAAATAATTTAAAAAAATGTACAATTTATGTAATGAAGCTTTATGGTAGTGGTAAAATTGAGGTTAGAAAACCTTGAGGTCATTATCATGCGCTCTATAGAAGACTAGAAGCAGGACAATTGAAGCTTGCTAAGTCAAATAATTTTTTTCTTATCATTGCAAGAATTATCAAGCTTTGAGGATTGGGTAGTAGTAGTGGTGGTGGTACTAACCTTTTGTTCCTGTAAGCGTAAAGGGGAAGACAGCTCTAAGCATAAGTTGTGGAAAGTTATGAATTCTTGAAGAGAATCGATTAAAAATTTACTCTCCACTGAATAAAGCACCAATTATTTTTGCATGTTAATAATGCATTTTCTTTTCTTTTCTTTGTTCTTTCTTCTTTGTACGCCTTGGTTCAACAATATGACCTTAAGAAGGGACAAAGAATAAAGGGGTTAATAACATTTTTGGTCCTTAATTATTTGTAAATTTTGATTTTAGTCTTTATGATATTTGACTACGTATATTTAATTCAATTACTTGAAATGTGCACGTTAGATCCTTTTGCTTGTGAATAATCATAAGTTTCCTTGAGTATTAGACATTTCATCATTTAATTACTCATGTATTATGTTTCACGGCAATACAATTTTAAAAAAGTCTATATATAGCATATTTTCAAAGAAACAAAATTAAAATTGACCAATAATTAAGGGATTAAAAATGTTATTATTATATTATTCAAAGAATAAGAGTAAAAGTTGAAAAAAAAAGAATAAAAGAAAAGGCGTGGCATGACGTGTTCTATTTATCTCAACATCCAATTGCCAACTCAAAATCAAATCAAATTTTACAAAAAAAGCTTCACTTCTCAAACCTTCCAAAAGAGTAATGATTATTATCAAACCAATTTTCTTATCCAAAATAAAATTATCCATTCAACTAAATTGTCCCATTTCCCAAAAAATGTTTAGGTCCGCGATTCAAATAGCCGCCGTCTGCCGCCCGCCATTATTTCCTACCGCAACTCTCCCAACTGATGCTTCATACTCCGTTCGTATTTTAAATTATTGTGTTAAATGAGTTATATATATTTATACGACTATAAATTATTGATAAAAGATAAATTATTTTTAAATATAAAAAGAGTCATTCTTTTTGACACGAATAAAAAAATAGATTCACATAAATTGAAATGAAAGGATTATGTTTTAAATAATGAAGGTTAAATTATATCACAAGGATGAAATTAAAATTTATCAATGATCGAGGGACCAAAAATGTTACTTTCTCCATCTCAATTACGTGACACCATTTGATTAGACGGAGTTTAAGAAAGAAAATAAGGTTTTTTAGGACAGAATAAGAAGATCAAAATACTACTCTTTCAGTCTCAAATTATTTATCGTGGTTATTAAAAATAGTTATCTTTAATTATTTATCGTTTTAGAAGTTCAAGTTACAATTAATTATTTTCTTTCTCGTTTTAATCTTAATAGAATTTTATCATTAATGAAAATAATACACAAATAGAATAAATATTTAATAAAGAGATTATAGTTTAGACATAAATAAAAATAAAATTAGGCATATAACCCTCTTAATTAATTTATTTTTTAAAGAGAATGTAAAAACAAAACGATAAATAATTTGAGACGGATGGAGTACTTATTATCGAAAGAATAAGATGTAAAACTTGAAAACAAAAAAAGAATAAAAGAAAAGCGTGGGATAGCGTGGTCGTTTTATCTCAACGTCTCTTCCCAACTCATAATCAAATAAAAGAGTAAACCAATCCATTTCAAAAGCAACATTTCCGTTCCAAAAAGAGTAAAGATTATTATTTAACCAATTCATTTATCCCAATAATAAAATGGGTTATCCAATTCAATCCGATATTCGGTCGGCAATTCAAATCGCCGCCGTCTTCCGCCACCACAACCACCAATACCACCGGCGGTTACTTTCCTCAGCTGTCATTTCTTACCGTAACTCTCCTAACTGCTGCTTCACGGTAACCTCTTCCTTGAAAATCAGAGGTTTCTCCACCAATGATGGCGCGACAGCTGTCCAGAAGGTTTCTAATAAGCCGTCGTTATGCACTGCCGACGAACTCCATTACGTGTCGGTTAATAATTCAGATTGGAAACTTGCTCTTTGGCGCTACATTCCTCCTCCTCAGGTATTTTGAACTGTTACTCTTTTTATTATTCTTATAGACCATTAAATTACTCTGTTTCAAATTAATACTGTATGACAATGTGAAAAAAGGAAAAACATATGTGACACTTTCTCATTTATGTATTACTTCAAGTTCCTTTCAACTGTTCAAATCCGATTATATATATGACATTATGTAGGCTTTTGGCCATAGATTCCAAATATTTTTCACTTTCTTTGGAATTTATAACCTGTTTTCCAAATTTGAAATACTACTTCAAGTTGGATTTCAAATTTTCATGGCCAAAACACTTAGTTTCAAATGAAGTGAAAATTTGTTCTGGCAAAAAATGAATAATTTTGACGGCAAGATATTTAGAATATTTGACGCCATTTCTATCTCAACACAGTTTATAATTTACTCAAACTATTCAAATTCTAAATCCTGTGCTCTATCGTATAGTGTTACTCCCTCTGTCTCAATTTATGTGATACTTTTCGCTTCACGAGATTCAAATTGCATGAACTTTGACCAATATTTTAAGATGTATTTTTTCACGATAGCTTCAAAAGTTTAATCAAATTGACTCTCGAAAAGCGAAAATTATCACATAAATTGGGACGGAGGGAGTATATAAAATGGAACCGAGGGAGCTATGAACTAGGAATTAAATATGGCCAAATAGAATAGGTACGTATATATACGACATTAAGACATTTAGAATGTTTGACACCATTCTATCTCACACAGTTTTAAATTTTGTGTGCTATAAACCATTGTTGTATAAAATGTAACAGTTTTAAATTTTCTGTTACGTGAATTTTTTATTCAAGGATTTGAGCTTTGCATTAAGGGCGTGTGATTTTTGACGATGACAGGCTCCAAAGAGAAATCATCCTCTGCTTCTCTTGTCTGGCGTGGGGACTAATGCTATTGGATATGATCTTGCTCCTGGGGTATGATGCTCATCTGCCTCCTCCCTATTCTTTGTCCGTTCTTCTGTTTTGTTGTATGTGCAATGTTGCATGATAGAATAATTGGGACACTCTAATCGGCGAATTTCATGCCTGTATAGGTGAACTGGTGGATCTTGATTGATAATTCATTGATAACCACGTTGAATAGATCATAATGACAAACATGGAAGATGTATATATGTCAGATTCCATTAAAGTTTTGCTCTTTACCTCGTGGAGTGGTTCTTCTTTCTGAATCCGGTAGACTTACACTAAGTTGTGCGGACTCTTCGTTTTTTATGCCACACCCGTCTCGATATGGGACGGGAGCGGGATACGTCTCGGATACGGTCAACCAACTTCGGATACTTCGACCGGAGTCCATGGACAAATTTGGGGGGAAAATTGAGATTTTGATTTCTCAAATTGAAAAATAAAACACATTTAAGACATGGCAATGGCTCAATATTATAGCCCTTTTGTCTCATATTCATTGCTTCATGCTTCAGGCCAAACAGAGAGAAACCAAGAATTCAATGGGTCATGTTCTTTATAGCTCTATTTGTATAATTTTGAATGTTCTTAGCCGAATCCCCGCACCCGTATCCATACCTGGATCCGCACCCTCGAATCTTAAAATTTAGATTTTGTCGAATCCAACTCTCCAATCCGCACCCGTATCGGATACCCACACCCTAGTCCGAGCAACTTAGGACTTACATGGCATGCTCAAATTTGTCAGATCTAACCCTGGTTTTGCTGTTTTCTATCCTTAAATTACTGAAAGGGCAGAAGTCCTGTCTTCTCTTACTACTTTTCTCATACTTTAGGCATTTCAAGCATATAAAAGTTGACTTGCCTAACATTTGATACTGGCTTGTTATCTATTACATCTTCCTTTTTTGATATGGCTTTATGGCTGATTTTTGAATTGTGATGAAGATTTTTGTTTAGTTGTTAAATGATTTGTCCCTTTTTTGGTTTTGAGATAAATCTAAATGTCTATTGGGTGGATAATGCAATAACTGATGTGTCCAATTGACTTATTATTGGGTCAATTGGATTATTTCTGGCCTATATTTATTTAATGTTTAGTTCATGCATCTTCTTATCTTTAAAATTTCATTTTTATCACTTGAGGCAAGTATATACACCCCACTCTTTGGTGGAGGTTTAGAATTCTTTATCACTTCAGGCAACTATGTCCATCCTGCTTATCAAAAAAGTATTTTTCATAGTATGGCTGGCTGTTGTAAATTCTTTCTAAAAGTCTTACATAATACATGGGAAACAGGAAAGAAGTTATTTAATCTCGGTCTTTACTTTTAAAAATAATTTTGCAGTCATCTTTTGCCCGTTATATGTCTGGGGAAGGATTTGACACTTGGGTTCTTGAACTTCGAGGAGCTGGGTTGAGTGTGCAGGAATCAGATTCCACGAAAATTGAGAAGTCTGCGAACATAGTCTCAGAACGGATGGAAGCTGCCGCTGATAATGCTACTGACAAAGTTCTTTCTGCAGCACCGCAGTCAACAGATGTCCAGAGTACCTTAGAAGAGTCTGACATAGCTGTGGTCAAAGAAGAACCCACTGCTATTGCAACAATGTGGGACGAGTCGAGAGTAGTGAACCAGCTTAGCGAAACATTTATGCTCTTGTCAGAGAGAGTCTCTGGTTTCCTCAATGAAAGCCAGTCAAGGATTATGTCGGCTAAACTATTTGATCAAATATCAAAATTATTAGAGGATTCCTTTCTATATGAACGCTTTAACGAGACAAGGGGGAAGTTGTTAAGTCTGCTGGAGACGAGGCAAAACTCTGCTGTTGCTGACCAAGTAAAGGATCTTACCCAAAAGCTAGTAAATATCATTGAAGAAGGTCAACGTTCTGTTTCCCCTCCATTAGTTGATCTGCATGAGCGTCTAACCACTACCATAGAAGATTTCCAGAAACAGCTTGACTTGATTGTCAAGTATGATTGGGACTTTGATCATTACCTGGAAGAGGATGTTCCTGCTGCGGTGAGGTGACAGATCTCCATGTTGTAGAATATAAAGATGTTAATGTCCTTGTGCTGACACATCCGAAATTTAGGATGAAATTTAGAATTTGTTGACTTTTTAGTATTCTTCATTATTCTGACCAGTATAATCGTTTTATCTTTATTCTAGATGGAATACATTAAGGCCCAAACAGCACCAAAAGATGGTAAACTTCTTGCCATTGGACATTCTATGGGAGGAATAGTGCTGTATGCTAGGCTATCACAGTGTGGTAAGATGCATTCCTTGTTTATGTAGAATTAACGTTGTTACGCTTTGGTGATATGGCAGGTCTAGTAATAAGCCACTTAAGATAGGCTAGTAAATTAACGTGCAAGAGTCCTGAAAAAGTGACAAGCAGTCCTTCCTGTAGTTGCAGTTGGAAAGAAAACAGTAACGTTCAAATGTTTTATTTAAATAAAGAAGGCAGTGTAATTCGAGAATTTATTCCATGAACCTGCCGGAGTATCATACAATTAAGTCTTGGGATTATATTCCAAAGGCTACCACTTCACTTGGTGCAACCTTGAGTTAACCGGGAGTAGATTATCCTGTTTGCCTCTTGAATAGCGCTCTTTTAATTCCTAAATGGAGCAAAATCTTAAGACGCAAGTTCAATAAGTTCTTTGCTGGAAAAAAAAGAAAGAAAGATTCTATAATTCACAACTGCTTTGGGAATGCAGTTGTAATAGCCACTAAGTGCAATGTTACTAGTAACTTACAAATTCCATGACGAGGGTGCACTAGAGTAAACAGGAAGCTTAGCGTCTTTCGTGCAGGGCTGACAATGAACCATCTTTTGAACTTACTGAGATTATAGGGAGCTAGGCAAGATGTTAAACTTTCTCCGTACACTTTTAAGAGTGTATGGGATGGACCTGGTTTTAGTTATGTAAAAAGGTTTCGCTGTTAGTTGACTTTATACAGAGATAGGTCACTTGGAGCAATGTCTGAATCATAATTCTTTTGATTTAATCACTTTTTTGATAATACTGATGGCTTTGAAGAACGTTCTGTCGATATAGTAATCCTGTCACAGTCATGCCAATATTCTTTAATTGACATTTTATTACCAAATTTCCTTTGAAAAAAGAAGGCCGAGCGGCTACTTTGTTTGATATAGTAAATCCTGTGAAATTAATTTGGAGGATAGATCTTACAAAATGCAAAAGACCTTTTCCTATTAAATTATTAAGATTGTCTCTTACATTTTCATTCATTTGGATAGACTATGAACTGTAAAGGAAAATTTGGAAATCTTCTGTTGGACAATAACACATGTTTCATGTAGCGTCCCGTACTGATTTACTCTTCTCTCCTTTTCTTTCAATATATGAGCATAGCTGAATCAATTTTTTGGAATTTTTTGATTGGTGCTCCACTACTCTGATTCCTTGTTAATGGGCAGAGTCTCAAAAAATCATTTTCAGACTTGTGTTTTCTTCTGGGAATGAAATAGATATGAGATTCTAATTTGTTTGTGGTTTTACCCTGGAAAGGATCTGAAAGAAGAGAACCTGGATTAGCTGCTATTGTAACTTTGGCTTCGTCACTGGATTACACATCTTCAAAGTCTGCGCTCAAAATGCTCCTACCCCTTGTAAGCTGAAAATAAATGTCTTTCAACGCTTGCTGTGCAGCAAATATCCCTTTCAGCATATTCTTACATTTATTTACCTTGCTGCAGGCTGATCCTGCCCAAGCTCTCAATGTACCTGTTGTTCCTTTAGGGGCATTACTCGCTGCAGCTTATCCTCTTTCTTCTCGCCCTCCTTATGTGTTGGCTTGGCTTAATGATTTGATATCAGCTGCAGACATGATGCACCCAGAGTTGCTGAAAAAGCTCATAATGAATAACTTCTGTAAGTGCGCACATGAGCAGTAAGCAGACATTTTCTTTTCAATTGATCGCGAACTGTACAAATTTATGGTCCTCCTGTTTTATTACTTCTTTATATGGAGAGCAGGCAAGTTTCAAGTTTCATCACTTAGGTTATGGATATTTCGAGGGTTATTTTTTGGAGATAACAGTATGAGAAACTTACATGTTCTGAAGAATGATTCAATGACCATCCGGCTATGCCCCAAATTCCTGTTTGCAGTGTTTTGTGTACCAATAGTAGCACCAATGGCTGTTAAAAATGTCTTTTCCTCTCCACTCCCTGTCTGGATGATATGTTGAGTATGAGTTGAAATCTTCCACGTTTCAGATACATTCTCATGTGTATCTGTTGGGAAAGAAAATGTACTTATTGAAGTTTGTCCTTGGCAAGCCAATTGAATTTTGATTTTTACTTTTTGCCTTATAGACTTCTTAGAAATGAAGGTAATGAATGGAGATTATGTGAAATTTGATTCTTATTCTTATTTGTTCGCATAAAGTATGAGAGACGAAGGACTATTGACATCTTCAGATGGAAAAAGAAAATTATATCAAGTACACATCAGCTGTATAGTCCATTGCCAGCTAGATATTTTCACTTTTGTCAAAGAGCTGCATATGTCAATATATTTATTTGGCTCTTTGGTCTACAAATGCTCTGTACTGCGTTCCTTATTAGTTGTCATGTTTTCTTCACTGCCAGATCTCCTTTTTCATATCTACTTTGATTTGCTGTACTTGGGCCTAAGGGTCTTTCGGAAACAGCCTCTCTAGCTCCACGAGGTAGGGGTAATGCTGCGTGCACTCTACCATCGTTAGACTCCACTTGTGGAATTACATTGGGTATGTTGTTGTTGTTGACTCTTTGGTGTACAAGCTATTGACTCTGTGATCACACAAGTTGCACTCCTGCGTATCTGTTTTCTCAGTGTGGAATTCCTTCAAAGTAAGGGATAGTTGATGCATTACTAGTTATAAAGGCTGAGTCTGAGGGTGATCCAGAAAGCTCACTTTCTTTTGTTAAAAGTTTCTTTAGGGGGGTCACGACCATCTCTATGTTCTCTTGAGATTGCACATGAACCTTTTATTACAGATTTGCTTAGAGATCTTCTTGCAGGTACTATTCCTGCTAAACTTCTTTTGCAGTTGACTACCGCTTTCCGAGAAGGGGGACTGCGTGACAGAAGTGGTAAAATATTCTACAAGGATAATCTTCACAAATGCAATGTACCTGTGTTGGCTGTTGCTGGAGATAAAGACATAATCTGCCCACCAGAAGCAGTACACGGTACGTGTCACTCTGACTCATAGTACTTTCGCTCATTCTTCTGTATGAGGATGCTAAGTTTTCTAATAATTCTTTTCTTGCAACACATTGGTTCTAGCAGAAACTGTAAAGCTCATCCCTGAGCAGTTGGCCACCTACAAAGTATTGGGGGATGCTAATGGTCATTATGCTCATTATGACTTGGTGGGGGGACGCATGGTATGTAAATCCTTAATACTTTCTAGCTTCTTTTGGAATACATAAAGGACAGAGTACAATCGAAACGAAGGAGCTGTATGGGTGATAACTAACTGAATGGATATAAACTAGTTCTCCGTTTGGGAATAAATTATGAGTTTTAGAGGAACCTTAATTTGTTCCGAAAGGCAAGTTATTTAGAATGAGATGTACTTGAATAGTCCGGACTGGATATAGAGGATTCATACAACCAACCTCTATGGAAGAGGAGAGGTGGCAAGTCACATTTGAATTCACCTTTCATGTTTTTTGTTTTCTTATTATGTAAGCCGGAAGAATTAAATATACCTAGACTAGAAAATAGGTATAAGTCATTTACTACTCCGTGAAAAAAGCATCTTTTGTGCATTGCTATTATTTCTCCGTTACTGTTATTGCATTAACAGCTTTTACTCTTCCTGGTGTCTGCAGGCTGCGGAACATGTATATCCTTGCATAATCCAATTTTTAAGCCGTTATGATGACACTAGCTAGGGCTTGCACTCTACTTTTGACCATTCTTCGGGTAGTAAGCTCCATATTCCTTGGCGTCAAATACGCTTGTCCTGGTCTCGTTCATCACTTATATCCAGGGAATGCTAGTTAACACGTGAGTCTTAAGTTAGTCTAAACTTTACCTAACTTGTATAAAATTTTGAAGTGGTGTTTTCTTTGCTCCGTTTTCTACCCTTAAGCATAACTAAGGACCTTGTTTATATTGTAGGGAGTTCATATATGAGTTCCTGTTCCTGAGAAAGGCTCATGTAAAGGAAGGAATTTGACAGATTTTTTTTACCATACCTCATCAGTAATGTGTAATTAGTTGCTCATCATGTAACATATTTAATGGTTGCTTCTTTCTGCTTTGCCTACTGCCCAATATTTAAGAAAGGCAGGAAGTACACACTGGAAATAGTACAGTATTTTATCACATTTAGCTGAAGCACACCATGAGAAATTATATAGCATGTTTGAAAACCACTAGCTAAGGGTTTTGGAAACGTATCTGCTTTGTCTTATTAGCTTAAACACGTGAAGTTTTCCCTTCCAAAAAAAAAAAAACCTGCATTTAGCTGGATCGACGGGGTTCTTTGGACTTGGGTATGTTTTATATCTAATGTTTGATCGCAAGACGGAAAGGATCCATGCTTAACATGTAGGAGTAGATTTTCAGGTTCTAAAAGGACTTTACTTGGTTCTGTAACGTTCGCCACCCTGTTTTTCCTAGTGTTACACAGAAATGTTATCACAATTCAGGAAGATAATTGGAAATATTGACAAATTCTTGTGGATTTAACTTCGTTGATTAAAGTATCAAACATGGGGCACAGTGAACAATATCCATCCTAAGTCACGGTCTGATTGATAATTCTTTTAGCAGTTACAGTTGCTGTCTGATGGGGATCTGCATTTGTTTAGTGAATGCTATATGCTTATTTGATTAATAGGCACAAGAGAGTTCCAAATGTTAGTTGGGGCTAGGAGTGTCAAATGGGCAGGTTGAGCTGAAATTGGTCCAATCAAAATGAACTGAGGTAATAAATGGATTGGGCTAACATTGACCCAAAAGTTATTTGGGCTCAAATGGGCTAAAAATGAGTTGGTCATGACCCGCCCAACTTGACTCAGTTTGTTTGAAGGGTCACTTTTCTAGGTGAAAAAATATTTTCTAGAAATATGTTTTTAGCGAAAAGATATTTTTCCTGAAAAATATTTTCGCGGATTTTTTATGGAAAATGTTTTTGAGGAAAACATTTTTCGTGAAAAATATTTTTGAAAAAAACTTTTTTCATGAAAAATATTTTCCTTCATATCAAACACACTACAAATTTATAAAATACATGATACAAGAAAAGAAAGTACATAGAAAAAAATAAATTAAATCTCAAGCAATAAATTCAAATTTAAGTAAATCTTAATAATGGGTTAGAATTGGGCTGGTATTGGGCTAAGATAGAGATAACTTCAAAATGGGCTACGTTGGGTTGGGCTAAAATCAGTCCAATGCAAAATTATCTTGAGCCCAACTCATAAAATTTTGAGCGGATTGAGCGGGCCATCATCTTTTGGGCTATATTTGACACTCCTGGTTGGGGCTATATCGTTTACCTAGGGGTGTCAATGGGACAGTTCGGTCGGTTATTTTAAAAAAACTATACCATCCCAATTCTTCGGTTATTTTATTTTGTATAACCAAAATTAGACTTTTGGAGACCGTCCCATCATCTCGGTTTGTTTTGGGTAATCGGTACGGTTCGGTTAATTTTTGGTTATTTTAGTTTTAAAGTGTCACCTAAGAATACACCACCATTAAAATGTAACGACACAGACCTCCACAAACTTATTTGTAGTACACCATCAAATAAAGCTTCTATTTTTTTATGAAATATTTAATGTAAAACCTATTAAAAAAACTAGACAAAAGTAATTAAATTGAAATGTGTTATATCAAGTAGCAAGACAACAACGATGGCATCATCGCGATGTGAATCATCCCTGATTGACTAGGGAGAAGAATAACTTGTCAAAGACAATAATGTTGAATTGAGCCAAAACAAACAATAGCTTATAGGCCACAGAAACCGCAACTTGAATTTGATACATATACATCAAGCAACATAGTAGAGGAGATCAAGATGGATGTGAACTTTTGTTGGTGTGCTAACTATAATAAAAAATGCCCACTTAAAGCATCTAAATCTATGACCGTATGACTATATATATGAGGTATCCTTTTGAAAATAAATCCAATCAACTAAAGGCCCAAAATTTAGTGGCCAAAATTCTTTTTTATATTTAAAACGGAACTTATAAAAATATATTTTATATAATCAATTTAATATATTTGTAATATATAAAATATATTTCATACATGTAAGGCTATTCAGTTCGGTTCGGTTCGGGAATTTTTCGGTTTTTTGTATAAATTAAAAACACCACCCTAATTGTTCGGGACGGTTATAAGCTTAAATAAAAATCTACGGTTTTATTGAAAAAAACACTATAAATCAGTTCGGTATGGTTAGGTTCGGTCGGTTGGTCGACGCCCCTAAGTTTACCTGTACTCCCATGATCCCTAAATGAACAAAGCATCTTAATAGGAGAAAAATTCGTTTTCTGGTAGAATTTGACTGTCAACAGAATTCCACTTATAAATAAGTGCACATAACATGAAATAAAGCTAGAGTACATAAAAGAATGATCCTCCACCTCCACCGGCTTCTCCAAACTCGAGCACATTAAAGATTACATATTTCTTTGGGGATGATACAATTTCCTGATGAAAATGGAATAAAGCTAGCGCGCGCTTTCATTCACCATTATCATGAGCAACTGCACTTTTGCACAGAGGGCATGCATTCTTCTGCAGAAGCCATTGTTTTATGCATTCAATATGATGGTAGTGTCCACAATCAAGTCTTCCAATTTCATCGCCACCTTTGTACCTTTTCTGCAGGATTACATATCCATTGTAAAAGTTATCTTCACTGATCGTATAAATTATTGCTTACACAATTAGTGTAACCTAACCTGAATTAGAAGGTTGCTTGCCTCATTTTTAGGCTACTACTTCACTTATTATTAGTACTTACCTGTATTTACCTTTTAAATTACCTGATATTGTAAAAAGCTTTTCAGGAGATAGTTCCTGTTCAAGAGATACATATCTTATAAAGCTTTTATTTTTCAGCAAACCTGAAGTCTAAGGGAAAATAATGGGGATATAGATAAGAAAGAAAACGAAAGACAAGAAATGATAACTAATTCAAGGAGCTAAAATTAACTCACTTGACAAATAGTGCATCTCCAGCTTTTGGAGATCAGCAATGGCCAATAGGGAGGATATTGTTGAGTGCTTCAACTTTTGTGCATGTTGGAGTATTTGCTCTTCTCCCAAACTTGTGCCCACATACCCAATCCTATCACTCAATTTAACCAGTTGCTACCAAAAAATAAATAAATAATCAATTAACACAGACCAAGTTATACATTCTTTGTGATCTTTAATACTCCCTCCCTCTGTCTTAATTTATATGACATTCTTTCATTTTTAGTCAGTCGCAAAAAGAATTACACCTTTCTTTAATTAGTAACAATTCAACTTTAAATTTACCTTTTCACCCTTTATGACATGATTTCCTCCAGCCACATAAATTTCTATGATTTGTTTTAAATCATAAGTTTTAAAAAGTTTTTCTTTATTTCTTAAACTTCATGTCAAGTCAAACAGCCTCGTATAAAATGGGACGAAGGGAGTACAAAACAAGGGAAAATGTGTGAAATCAAAACAGAAACCTCATATGGCATAGCATCTACATCGAATCTCCAGCCTCTATATTGATCATAGCCATCTAATTCTCTTGCAAACTGGAAGTTCTGTATGAAAATCATGATCTGCAAGACTCATATAAAGTTAAGATTTGATTGTAGTGCACTAAACTGGCATTATGAGCAAGATTTATGGAAGGATCAACTACTGGATATATCTTATATGCAGTCTTATCTTGCATTTTCACATAATATTTGAACTTCTTATCATAAGATGACAATTTTTATCGTTTATGCACCACAGCGTCACTTCTCAAGTTGTGATTGTAATGACAAGTGGATTCAAAATTTGAAGTTTATGGGTTATGGATTCTAGTCCTTTAGAGTAACTAAGTTCTAGTTATAGAGTAGTTTGTACATAACGAATAAATTGAGTTTGAATCAAAACTACTGAGTTCTGCTGAACCCGTACAATAAACGCTACATCTGTCCCCGATTGTAACAAAAAATAAGATAAAAGAAAACGAGGACTAACTAGTGAATTAGTCATACTTACAGGACAACAACTATGAGAAGGAGGGTGGTGATTAATCCTTGTATTAGAGACATGCAATGCAGAGATTTCTTCAGCATTTGCAGTTCTTCTTGGTACACGCGAATGCTATGCAATGGAAGAACAAAGATTACTGTATGTTATACTGTTGAATAACGAAGCCTTCCATTTTCTATTTTTATTTGTAGAAAGCTCGTGTGCTTGGGAGTCCATGATGATTAAGTTATATAGTCGTTGGAGCAGAAGTCTGCTCTATTTAATCACATTTAGTCTAATTCACTGTTATTAAGTAAGCACAATCATAAATTTCCACACTAGTAGAAACTATAATGACGATTTTAAAGTACTATCTGACCTAAGAAACTTGAAGATGTTAGGTACTATAACTACTAGAAACAGAGAACTCTGCTATTCAAAACTCATTTTGTTATACTGTGAGTATGTTAGGGTATTAACGTACCAAAATTAAAGGAAGTTTAGCATGATTCAAATATGTAGAAACCCACTAGGACTTCCTGTCATCAGCTTGACTTTTCTTTATTTCTTTTTGGTTTTTCAAGAATGTAAATAGGAGGTCACGGGTTTGAGCCGTGAAAACGGCCTCTTGTAGAAATGCAGGATAAGGCTGCATACAATAGACCCTTGTGGTCCGGCACTTCTCCGGACCCTGCGTATAGCCGAAGCTTTGTGCACCGAGCTGCCCTCTCTCTCTCTCTCTCTTTTTTTTTTTTTTTTAAAGTATGTAAACATGGCCTGTGAGGATATTAAATGAGGTTGAAAAAAAAAAAAAGGCAACTTCTTTGATCGCCTATTCAGAAGTGCCTGCAACATAAAATCACCCCATATTGTGTCCACGCAGCAGACACAATTGCAAAAGGATTTAACTTATATGCAGTGATAATATAAAGATTTTTTACATTATCAATGTATCTTAATCTGTTACAACAACTTATTAACTTATTATGAATAGTTATTTTCTTATTGTAGGTACTTAATTTAATGGCGCAAAATAACTATACACTGTTAGTGCACTGATATTAAACTCATTGCAGAATTACATATAACAACGTACTACATAATCTCAGGTTAGTTGGGGTCGGCTAAAAAATGTAGAATTACAATTTACATGTACTATAGAATTTAGAAATTTCAGAATTGGATAGGGAACAATTCTCGGAATGAGCTCAAATAGAGAAGTTACCAAGATTACTAGCAAATTGACAATTCACAAGAAAAGATAGTTGTATATACCTCTTTGTTTTTCGATATTTGAGAAGTGATTTTAGGCCTAGGAACAACATCATAAATAGAACCAATCCCGGGTGGAGCACAACATACATCATGAGTATCAACTACAACATGCGCTTGTTTTTTGACACTTAACAATCTTGTTTTCTTTCTCCTGACCATGTTCTTCTTCATCGGCTTATAAGGGTCTACATGATCTCCTTTACATCCAAGCTTTTCAAAGGTTAATGACATTAATGTCTTCTTCTTTTGAGGCCTTCTACTTAAAGAACTCTTTGATTCCCTTGAACCATTTTTGATAGACATGTTTGAAAAATAAAAATTCAAAACAGAATGATTATAGTAATTTCTTTGGGAAGATGTGTTTGAGTCTTGTTTCTTTCTTGAGTTTCTGAGTCTTTTATGATCAAATGTTGAAAGAGGCATGGTGGAGAAGTTATGGATGCGGAAATGAGCTGTGATTAGCCCTAGGAATCACAAGGAAATAGAGAACAAAGGTGTGTCTGGTGCGAAGGAAAATGTTTTCTTGAAAGTGTTTTTTTGGAATATAAGTGACTTTCTTACTTATTTTCTTAATATGTTTTATATGTAAATAAAAAATGTTCTACCAAAGATATTTGTATATAATCTACTCAAACACCATGGGAGGTGGGAGTGGGGTAGGAGTGTGGGCAGGGATGGGGCTATGATGGTGGGGTGTAAGTATGGATGTGTTGGAGGGTGGGGATAGAGAATCAATGTGGAACAACATGACTTGCGGAACTTGTTTTTCTACGTCTACTAGGGAAGTCATTTTCCTCATTTTTAAGGAACTTATTTCCTTGATAAAATGTTTTTCAAAAATGTTGACCAACCAATTATGAAAAAATTGAAAAATATTTTCTGGAAAATGTTTTCTTCTGTGCCAACACACACCCCAAACGGCTTGCAGTTTTGTTTTTCTAGAGTGTACCTATACACAAGAGGGCGAGGGGTTGAATTGTGTATGCCTAATTTTCGCCTATTCAGGAACACACTGTTCCTAAGCGTAGAGTGTAATATGTAATAAACACACAAAATTTTACGTGGAAAACCCCCTTGCTCAATAGAGTAAAAACCATGACCTATATTGTGTAGGATTCACCTCAAAACTACTAAACAACAAGATCGATTTTAAGTTATGATTCAACAACCAAAGGGATGGATGTGCAAATGAGCTGTGATTAGCCCTAGGAATCACAAGGAAGTAGAGAACAAATGAATTGCAGTTTCAAGGCCATTTGATACAAGGAAAGTACTATTGATTATTATGTGTATATATGAAAGCAAATGTTATTCATTGAAATTTGTTGTGCTATTTTGGATTTTTTGGAGGGAGGCCAAACATGACAAAATGATATAGTATTAACCTTACATAATACATTTGTCTCTGTCTTCTACGCGTTGTTTTTACTAGTGTTCTGTTTCTATTAATCTAGCAGCAAACAAAATTGTTGGGTTGTCACACCTCCTACCTTCCAATATATTCTCATCGAATTTGAGTGCATGTATTGTCAGTATAAAGATTTTTTTTAATACAATCAGGAAAGGGAAGATCTATCACTAAAATTACGTGTTCGGCAGAACCAATAGCTATGATCCAGACCTTGTGTGTGTATTAAAAAATTCACTTAATATGTATAAATAATCTAGGCAAAATCCAATAGCAAAAACGATTATAATTTAAAATCCATGAACTTAAAATCCTAGATCCAACTATACAATCAGAATATCAGATCACTCAATGCTATGTAATTAACTTAAACTCATTCTCATTTTGTACTTCTTTCTTCTTGTGAATATTTTTTAATGTCATTTAAAAGGTGATTTTTTTTTTAGTTAAATATGGATTTACTGGGGAGAGATAAAGATAATACATGATTATGTTTCCTCACCTTTCTGTCGATATCATGTAATCAAGCTGGTCATGTTATTGTTCCTTTTTGTTTTTCTTTGTAATGTTGCTGAGTTTTTATCCCCTTTTCTGTTAATCATAATCTTGCATTTGGTTAAGTTCGTAAAGATATTCTTATTTCAGTAGGACTTAGTGAGCCAAAAAAGTTTGGTTTATGCTTGTTTCCATTAACTCTGACTTTTTCTTGTCTGTACATTACCAAGATCTCTTGATGCTGATCTAGGACCCATTTCATGATGGATATAGCAGAAATTACTTTAGAATCTTTGACAATGAACTAATATATATTTTTGTTTTTGTTGCCAGGTCTTTGATATAATGGTAAGAGCTCAGCACTTGATGTATAAGTTAAGCGCACGTCATGAGTTCGAACTCTTTGCAGACAATATCTTCGTATTTTGAGTGCAAAAGTGTAGAGGGACAGGATTATTATTCACCGAGATTCAAACTCGTGTCATTGACCCTTGAAGATTTCTCGATTATCAAAAAAGTATTTTTAGTTTATCACTAATCCCTTCGTTGTGATTTCATATTCTACGCCGCATAAAATGAAACATAAATTGAATTCATAACTTATACATATTTTATTTATGTGAGATTGTAAGATGACAAGCCAAACATCGTATTTGATTTGTTAAATTTTATTCGAAACAACTAAAAAGCTACCAAATAGCTATGTAATTTAAATACGTAAATAACTCTCTTCCTAATGAGCAACCAAATGACACCTAAAAGTTTTACAAATTTTATTTTAAGTAACAAATTAAAAACTGTCAATGGTTGAGAATTTTGGGAGAAGCTCCTTCACTAAATACTTAGTAATGTGGTAATAAGTTGATTCAGTGGGATGAATGCTATCAAAGAAAACATATTGTGAAGTATCTGAACACACTGGAGATTTTTTTTTTTTTGTACACAAGGGTCCTGCTTCTAATAATCCAGTTCCACAACAACCTCTTTTTATTTCTTCAAATCCTGTCATAATTATGTAAAAATAAGAAAACAAAAAGCATTTTAGATTAATAAGAAGAATAAAAAGGCGATTTGGGGAGGTTTGTAAAGTATAAACTTGGTTAATATTGACATCCACTGACTTCGTGATCAATGAAGTAAGTGCAAATCTTAGAGAGTTTAAATTTTAACAGAAATTAAAAGCATTCCAGGTGATTTCTTCCTATCTGCCTAAGTTTCGATGGCCATAGTTTGCTAAGGTTGTCCAAGGTTTCAACTAGCTACCCTTTACTTTATGTGGCTACGCTACTAATGAAAGAGTTACCTGATATATGTGTTGGTAAAAGTAATAAATGCTCAATAAAATAGTTAAAGTGTGTGAAATTGTAATATACATTAAAATATTACCCGATTTTTTAATATGAAATTGTAATATACCTTCTTATGTGTATACATGAAAATGCGGTTGGTGCAACTATTCCAAACTAACACTTCCAATCATTTTAAAATTGGATAAAAAGTTGTTTACATAGAATTTGATCCCTCTTCAATAATAATGTAATCTCATGTATTAAATATTAATTGTTTTGACAAACTGAATTATGTTGAATGATACTGCGGTTTTAAAGAGACGAGAAATCATTTGTTTTCTTTTCCTTTGTCAAATAAACCCTTATTGTACCAATCAGTCAGTATAAATTAAGTTAGATATTTAAAAAGAGATAAAGAATCATAACTATGCTTAACAATAAACAGTATTTTCTAAAGGGTGTGTAATAGAATTATGATGTACTCACACAAATATTTTCTAATTAATATTAAGAGAACACAAAGAAGTAAACGTTACATAACTAAATAACTCAAATGAAGCATTGCAAATTTATGTTGTTCGGACTCTAAAAAAAAATGATAGTGCATTTATATCGGATCTTTCAAAAAATTTCATTTTTGAGGAAATCGATATGCATCCAGTAAGTTTTTTGAAGAATTCGAGCAACATATAATTGAAAGCTTACCATATTCATGTGGATTAGTGATCAAATCTGATAAAGAAGTATAGAAAAAGGGGATAACATAAACACCCAAAGACCCGGAGATGAGAATAAGATGGTTTCCGTTGGTAAAGGACTTCTAAAGGGGATTTGTCACCCAATAACTTGCTTGGTAAAATATTGAGGAGATAAGTCGCCATTTGCAATGCATGATGCCAAAAAAATGGAGGAATGGAGGCATGAGCAAGAAGAGTCCGGATGACATTATTTATTGAGCGAATTTTTCTTTCGGCTTTCCCATTTTGAGAGGATGTATGAGGACATGAAAGACGGAAAGACATCCCATTGGAGGCACAAAATTTTCCGAATTGACCATTATCATATTCCCTTCCATTATCGCATTGGACATTTTTAATATGACGTTCAAATTGAGTAAGAATGTGGGCCTTAAAATCTATAAATTTCGAGTAAACATCAGATTTTCTAGCCAGAGGGAAAGTCCACAAATAATTGGTAAAATCATCCAAGAAAAAAACATAATAACGATGTCCCATAGAACTCAAAATGGGAGAAGTCCACAAATCACTATGAATAATGTCAAACGGAAATAAAGTTTCGGAAACAGAACTAGCAAAGGGCAATTTACATGTTTACCAAGAACGCAAGAATGACAAATACTAGATGAACTAGAACTATTACATTCAATGCTTTTATTATGCCTAAGAAAATCCAAAATAGAAGCTCCCGGGTGGCCCAAACGATCATGCCAACGTGTAGAAGACAAGGCAGCAAAGGTTGAAGGTGAATTGGTGGGATATTTGAAGGTGGACAATGGATAAAGAGCACCCCTACTATGACATCTCATGAGAGCCATCCCTGTCCGGAAATCCTTCACAGAAAACCCATAAGGATCAAATTCAACACTTACAGAGTTATCAGTAGTAAATTTACGAACCGATATTAAATTCTTTATGAGTTTTGGTGCATGAAGGACATTGTTTAAAAATAAAGGAGGGTTCGGGGGAGGCAATTTAGCATGACCATAACCGCGAATTGGAATTGAATTACCATCACCAACAAAAATGCCAGTATTACGATTGCTCAAATTAAAATAAGACGAGAGAGTACCTTTTGTGGATGTCATATGGGATGTGGCGCCGGTATCCATATACCAATTTGGATCGGGTTGGCTCAATGTCATCGTGTGCATGGCTGATTCAATATCAGTCGGAGTCCATTGCGGCGTTTGGCCCGCGGCTGCATACGCCTGCTGCTGTGGCCGCGAGCCCAAAATACCAGGTTGGGCCAGCGACCTGGGGCCAGAAGAAGAGGCCTGCGGCTGCCACTGTTGCGGCTGCCACTGCTGCTGTGGCCGAGCCCACTGCGTGGTGGGATACGGGCAAGGGGGAGCCTATTGAGGCATCCATCCCCACTGCCACGGGGAGGAGGACTGCTGCCACTGCTGCTGGTTGCCTGAGATACGACCTCCATGGCGTCGGCTGCCACTGCCGCCGCCGCCGCCAGAACCACGGCCACTGCCGTTATTTTTCCCGCCGCTAGAGCCACGATTTTTGTTGTTATTTTTGCCCCGATGATGGTGAGAACGACCTGAATTTTCCAGAGGAGTAGAGTCATCAAACTCACGGTTGGAATTAGCCACCATAGTCGTGGGCGAGTCATCATGCATTTCAGCCAACGCCTTTTCCTCAAGGCACAAACTTGACCGAGCTTCGGAGAATGGTGGAAGAGGCTTACTTTGGCGGATTTAGGTGCCCACATTCTTGTACGCCTCGGTGAGTCCAGCCACCAGTTGGAGAACGAGGTGGTTGTCGGTCACCGGAGCCCCCATGCTCTTGAGTTGATCGGCCAAGGTCTTGAGACGTTGACAATACACCGAAGCGTTTGGAAAATCCCGCATCTTGACATGAGAGAAATCATGTTCCAATGCAACGGCACGGGAGTTTTTGTTGTCTTGAAAAAGATTACGGAGGCGATCCTAGGCCTCCTTTGCCGATAGATCTTCTTCGATGATCGTATGTAATAAGTCAGTGGAGATGGTTGCATACACCCATTGAAGTACCGTGGCATCCAAAGTGGACCACAACTCCTTTTCGTCGTCGGTGGTAGGAGCCTTCTCCTTTCCGGTCGGCAGAATGTGGGAAAGGACACGGTGAGACCGGGCATGAAGCCTGAATAATTCAGCCCAAGCCGAATAATGATCTGTTTCCATCTCAAGAATGATAGGAATGTGATTCTTGATGTTGGAGACAGCCAAAGCAGGATGGAACTTGGTGTCTGCCATTGATGGAAGGCAAGAAGATGGACGGAAAAAACAAAGAAGAGGACGTCGGAAAAAGAAGAAGAGGACGTCGGAAACTTAGGACAGCGGAAGAAGAAAAGAAACCCTAATATCTGATACCATGAAAGAGATTAATTCCGTGATTATTCTCATTGATGGAGTTGGTAAATATACCATCGTTACAGTGTCCTATTAGGATACAAAATATATTAACCTAAAATAGAAGATTTACAAAATATTATTTTACTACATATTTACAATATTTATCAATATGTAAAGATCACGTGTTCGTGTAATTTTTGTTACACTATCGGTAAATATATGAGTTAGACTCAGTATTAAGTAGTGACTTGCTCATAATATTATCTAACATGTTATCAAAGATGTAAAACTCATCGATAGTGAAAAAAGCTTTTTATTTTGTCAGTATATTATGTTATTTTTTTATTAACCAAAAGTAATAATTCCAACTTTGATAAAAAAAAATCATGAAAGTTAAGACCAGGACACGCTAATCTTGATACCTTTGTAAAGGGAGACATTCATTGATACATCATAAACGCAGAGTCTTAAACCTTCAAACTTTGCTAAGATATTCATAAAAAAAATGTACAGAGAGTTATCAGAAGACAAAGATGTCAACACCAGGTAATTTCATTTTGTTTGTCTAATGTTTTTTCTTTGAGAAAAGTAACATATCCCATCTCTCTAAATTTTGGGAGTTCTCGTGATATCTATACGTTAGCAAAAGTTGACTAAAATAAGTTGAATGACTTTTGTGTTACAAAGATGAAAGTTGAGTGACTTTTCAGTTACAAAACAAAGTCAAGTGACTATTGTGTTATAGTTACGATAGTTGAGTGACCTTCTGAGAAATCAACTCTTCTTTTAGCCCATCCTATAAATGAAAGTCAAAACAGCTGATCAATCATTTACATAAAGTGGATTCACATTTGACATATTTGCCAATATTGAGAAATAAATTTGAGATATTCCAAAAATGAACTTCAATTTCTTAAAATATATTTATAAATTTAATTAAATAAAGAATACATTTAATTAAATAAAAAATATACTAGAGATCAAATCAATTAAATTGTAACCTTTTTTTAAATTAATGATAAATAAGTTAAAAGAATAGTTACAGAAAAATTAGAATAAGAAGGTAATTGTAATATCACAAACAAGGGAACCATCAAGTGTTGATCGAGAGGGGACAAATAGATATCTCTACTCTCAATTAAAGGTCTTGGGTCAGAGTCCTGAGAATGAAAAAAGTCATGGTAAGAAGTGTTTCCCCTTTTAATAGGCCTTATGCAACGAGAATCCTGGTTAGTTTGGGGCTCAAATGCGGGCATTTGAAATTATCCCGCATTGTTTTTAGAAAGGTGAAGTGCACAAATACCAGCTTTTGGGGTCGCTATTTAATTAGTACCTTTTATTTTTTATTTTTTTTGCAAATTTATATTGTTCGGGAACAATTGCAAACATACGCCCGCTAGTTCCAGTCTCTCCCTCGAATGCATAAGTTGCGAAAATTAGCGTTTGAAGTTTGACTAACTTTGGACTTTTTGTTTGAAGTGTGGCCTTCTGAAGACCAAACATCGGACATTTTTGTCTGAACTGTGATATGACTTATAAGGCCAAACCTCGGACATTTTATGGCATTGGCAAGGTTTTAGATATATAATGACTTGCCAAGACAAACTTCTTATATTTTGGCATGAGCCCGGGGTCTATATTTGGCTGAACTTTAGACATTTGGCACGAAGCTCAGGTGAACAAATTCGCCCAGAACCAACAACTTTTCTTTCAAATTTTAAGTAGAAGAAGCCTTTTGTCTGTAACTTATCAATACTGAACACACATTAAATAATTTTTAAAAAGTGGGTACAAGTTAAATGACAAACCTAAATAGGACACACCATGAAATTTTACATTTTGGAGGGACCAAATTTACAAAAAAGTAAGGGCACATGGTAGTTTTAAGACTTTTTTTTTGCGCGGATTTCCCTTCATTTGAAGTGGTCTTTAATTTTTGGCCTTCGTCTAATACCCCGAGGTTCTGGGTTCGAATCCCAGCTCAGTAAAAAAAAAATGTAATTTTCGCAAGGCAGATGTTTGGATTCGCAAAACTCTGCCTTAAGGCAAAATTTTGGCCTACCAAAAGTGGTTGATTTAGTTAAGATTATTAACAAAAGTCCTAAATACCGGAAGTAGATGGAATAACAGTGGAACTTGCATCTGGTCTTCAATAAGCTCTCTTTTAATCATTCACTTCCAACTTTCTTTTCTTTAACTTCCATCAAATTTGTAGTGTTAAGAAATGTTACAAGTAAATAACTATTACAAAGTTTCAGGTTTCCTTACAATATAAAAAAGCAGTGGTCCAATACAGACCTGTAAGGCTGTAACATCTGTAAAAACACTGTTTTGCAGAGAAGGATCTTGCACTATTAAGTTGTTGCATTGCGTAGGGCACTCTACCTTTCAAGTGATTTTACTATATCCAATGACAAGGATCTTTAGTGGTGAACATTATGCCCAAGCATCTCAGAGCCATATGTTATAGTATATGATTTTGTTAGAGTCTACAATATAGTTCAATTAAAATGAGAAGTAGTGAATTTGCTGTCACAATACAAGTCTGCTAGTCATGTATTTTGCCAATGAAAATTTGCAAAATTCTGGCCATGCAAAACTCTGCCTTGCGATTCTTTTTAAAATTTTTGACTGAGCAGGGGTTCGAACCCGAAACCAAGGGATTTTTAGCAAAGGGCAAAAATTAAAGACCACTCCCAGCGAAGGCCAATCCTGCAAATTGCCCGTTTTACGAAGTTTCTAGCTAAGCGGCCAAAAATACAATTGGGCCAAAATACAATTACAAAGCAAAAAACAGAAAAACAGGTCTGTGTTAAGCAAACTACATATTTAGGCCCAAACCAATCTTGCGCATCACAGCTGCAATTCAATTTTAATCTGTCTAAATTCAGGTCAACCCGTCCATTTATATACTACTAAAACCATTCATTTTGGTTCTATTTATATAATTAAAAATTTCAGCGAAAAAAAAATACAAGTAAGAAAGGGGATGCTAGTTTGAATGGTGAGTCACACTACTTACAAAATTACTATTTCCCATTGAAAATTTAGTAGTGGCTATTTCTACAGACATTTTAGTTGAATCAATGAGAAAAGAAAAAAATTGTGTTTTCACACGAAAAACTTAGGAAGTTTTTCTAATGTTTCAATGTGAACTTGCTTCTCACTATGTGTTTTCTCAGTGAACTGGTTCATAATGAGATGAAAAAATTATCTTTTATATTACGTATTTCCCACTGAATACTTGTGGAAAAGATCTCTTTTCATACTAGTGTCAGCATTTGCATATGTTTCCAGATGGGGTTTACGTTTTAAGTTCGGGAGTGCAGACATTTTCTAGTACTCTTGTCACATTTATTCATGCAAAAGAGATTAAAAAAGAAAAAAAATCACAAACAGCTACATTTTAGCTCCTTCTAACAAATTATAACTACATGTTCTATATTTACAATTCGTAGTTGGAGGACTCTATATTTAGCTAGAAGACAGGTATACTAAAATACAGTATAAATATAACGGAAATACACATGCTGGGCTAACTGAAAGTGCTATATTTATGGAAACACAATCTATTCCAATTTAAATTATAATCAGTTGTAATGTTCCCTGATTCACGCAAATATCCTCCCATTCCATATCTGATCCCATATCACATTCAAACAGCTAACAAATTCAAAAAAAGTTGAATTCAAAAAGTACATTCATATTTTTGTAACCAAAAATAAAAAGGTTCAAAAACTAGTTCATAAAAAATCTTTGAAAAATAACAATATCAAACCAGTGAACAGAGCTTGATTTAAACGACGAATATATATTTGATTTCATCTGTTGAAATATCGAATTCAAGTTGGGTTCATAATTGAGGTAACAACGTTTTCACTGCAACCTTTTTTATTTTTTCGCCTTTTCTGAAATTTTGAATATACGATAAATCAGATTCATAGATTCAAAATATTATTGTTTCAGCTAAATTGAATATAACACATTGCTGTATTCAAAAACTACAGGATAATGACAAGCGTAACGGCGTTGATCCGGCATTCTGGTTTTTGGAACGATCATAACTGTTTTGTGAATTACAAAATTGATGTTGTTGTATTCACTGATAATTGCAATTACGATGAGTTAGTTTCTACAATTACAAAGCAATTAGGCGTGGATACTGTTAGAAAAACTATTTCAATAAAATATATTGTTGAAGGCGATTTTCAACCAATGGAAATACACAACGATATGAGAGTTCGTGTGTACGTTGAGCTTAAGAGAGAAAACAGAGTTTTGGGGATGTATCCAATGTGCATGAGTATTCATGATTTTGATGTTGCGGATGATGCAACTGGTAATCGTATTGTTAGAGATGATGTGTTGCAAATTGGATATAGCGAGAATCGGGATGGTATGGAAGTTTGTGATTCTACAGGAAAGGTTGTTGTTTTGTTTGAGAATGACAACAATTTGGTAATTTCGAAACCGGAAGCGAAAGGAGTTTTTGTTGATCAAATTTACCAGGATAAGGAAACTTTGAAAATTGCGATGACGAAATACGCAATTCGCGAAAGATTCAATTTCAAAACAGAGAAATCGAATGCTATAAGGTATGATTTTCTAAATGTATTTTGGTAACTGAAAGTGCAGATGTATTTTTGTTATATTTGTACTATATTGAGATGATTTGTTAACTTGTTTAGCACACTGTTAATTAAAAAATGTTTGATGCAATATATTTCTAATATATTTTTTTGTATATTTCTACTGTATTTAATTGATTCAATATGTACTATTTGCATTGTATTATGTAGCTATACTCTGGCATGTTGGTCGCTGGAATGTAAATGGAAGTTCAGAGCGTCGAGAATTGAGGATTCTGAAATGTTCAGGGTTAGATCTTTCGATGACGAACATACATGTCCGTTGAAAGACAAGGTGTATTCACAAATACAAGCAACAAGTTGGTTTATTGGAGAAGCGGTTGTCAAGGCGAAAATAACTTACCATAAAAGGAAGGTCACACCTAGGGATATAATAGACGATGTTAAAAATGAATTTGGCGTAGATGTTTCTTATATGATGGCATGAAGAGCTAGAGAGAAGGCTATAAAAGATTTCAGAGGTGATCCAGCTGATTCATACAAGAAGTTGTCGGCATATATATGCATCCTTGATAAAACGTATCCTGGATCGCTTGTTAAAATGCATAAATCACCAGAAAATGAGTTTATGTATTTGTTTGTAGCACTCAAAGCATTCATAAAGGGATTCGAGTGTTGTAGACCAATAGTTGTAGTGGATGGTGCACACCTTAAATCAACATATAATGGTACGTTTGTGTTGGCAAGTACTTTGGATGGAGCAGGTATGTGTAATTTTATTCTATGATTTTTTTTTTATAAAAATATGCTATTGATTTTCAAATAAAGCTGCTAAAAACATACTCTGGATATATTGCTGGTAACTTGTGAATAATATATGTTGAAATACACTGTAAATATGTGGTGAATATATTGTAAATATATACTGTTATTTTATAAATAATGTTGTTAAAAACACAGTGTGAGATCAAATTCAGTTAAAATATGTGTTGAATATATTATAAAGATATACTGATTTTTGTAGGTAATATCCTACCACTAGCGTATGGTGTGACAGATTCTGAGAATAATAAGTCCTGGACGTGATTCTTTGAACCGTTCAAGCAAGCTTATGGTGTTAAGCAAAATATGTATGTCGTGTCCGATAGACATGAAAGCATAATGCACGCAGTTTCTAAGGTGTATCCTATTGTTCCTCATTTGGCTTGTATATGGCATTTGTGGAAAAATGTGACAAAGCAATACATAACAAACAGTGAGGTGTTGAGTCCTATATTTTATTCACTGGCAAAGGCATACACCCAGGATGAGTGCGATAAATTGATGGAGAAGATTGGGAATGTTGATATTCGGGTAAAACGATACCTAGAAGATGCTGGAAGGGATAAATGGTCTAGGCTTTATTCACCTGTTAACAGAGGATGGACAATGACTTCGAATATAGCCGAATGTATTAATGGAAAACTGGTTGCTGCAAGAGAGTTACATAATTTTGATTTCCTTAAAGAAGTGAGGAAGATGTTTGGTAGATGGAATTGCACAAATAGAAAAAATGGTACCTACACATTCACAACACTTATGAGGCGGTATCAAGAGATGTTGTCGATCAACGAGTACAAATCAATACGAATGAGGGGATCTTTTTTTGCACCACAAAATTTTAATCTATATTTTACTATATCTAATCTATATTTATCTATATTCCCAATATGGTAAAATTGCTCAGGTTAATGCTTGTTTATTGGTTAAATGGTTATCAGGTTGAAGCGTTAACTGAATATGTTTACACAGTGAATGATGGACCGAGGCGTTGCATAATCGATTTGAAGAAGAAAACTTGCAGCTGTAGGATGTTCCAACTGGACGAGATACTGTGTTCTCATGCATGGGCAGTATTGAAAAATAAAAATTTGACTGCTGATGCATATTATTCGGAATTATTCAAGCCAGAAACAGTTGTGAACACATATGATGTGCCGGTTGATCCTCTTCCTGATAAGACCGAGTGGAATGTTCCTAAAAGTATATCAGATGAAGTTGTTATGCCACCGATCTATAAGAGACCCCTGGGAGGCCAAAAAAGAGGAGGGACAAGCCATTACAGGAGTTGATGATTGGTAAATGCAGGAATGCTTGCGGTAAATGTGGACGTCTTGGTCATAACAGGCGTTCGTGTGATAATCCGCCGCTCAATAAGAAAAATAAATAAGTCCATTTTGATTTTATTTGTTAAGACAATTCTACTTTAAATTTATATTAAAAATAAAAAATGAATTCATCTTGAATTCATATTATTCTAGTATGGTTGTATTTCACATGGTTGAACATCCGATGTTTTTCGATGTTATGCTATATTGGTGGTTTAATGGGATTTGAAAAGTCTACTCTATATAAACTGATTTGACCTTTTGTTTTGGATTTATGCTTTAATAGTTGTATTTCGTATATATTTTGGCTATATTTTAATTGCATTTTGTCTGATCTGGTAGATAATACTTATTCTGGTTTACTATTAACTATGTTTCATATATATTTTCCATATATTTGAAGTGTATTTAGATGAAATTTTAACTTTTGTAACACACTGTACATTAAAAGTGGACTTATGGAATATATCTAAGTTACATTTTCTGTATATTTTGGCTGTATTTAAATGGTTAAATATATACTACTTTGTTAAAGGAATACATTTCACAGAAAATGAAAATGGAATTTATACATTGAAAAAATAACATGCTTGAAAGAAACAACCATATAAAAACCATAAGGTGGTGTTAAACATTAATCATCCTAAAAAACATTACTGCACATGAAACGATATGTCCAAAATGAAAAAACAGCAAACAAAAGTCGCAACCAACTATGCTATTGTTCAACATGAAAAACAAAAACACAAAAGACTTGGTGGCCTAATCAAGATCCTCTTTATCAACTGCATCGTAATCAACTGCCGGTCTAATTGGTCTTGGAGGCTGCTCGTTATTACTTGATGCATTGTTGTTTGACTTATCCCATGCATAGTCGCATAAAAGGGCATCGTATCTCATACAGAATAACTTTGCATCGAATTCGGTTGGGATGACTTCACTTGAGCTCAAGTATTCAGCAAAGGCTGCCACATACACACCACAACCCCTGAAAAAATGATAAAAAAATTTACTGATCAAAACCCAAGAAAAAATAGATGTATTTATTGTGTTTTTTGTTGGAAGAAATTCTTACATGCTAGCGGGAGCTTGTTGCGGGAGATTGTCTACATTCACAATGTCAAAGTTATCGGTCTGTTCTCTGTTTCTGTAAGAAGGATGTGTGGCAAAATCTATATCTGCCTTCTTCTCATAGAAATCAGTCATTTGTAGACTGTGTGTCACAAGAGTAGCCAACATTTTCATTCCAGCTCTAACGACAGCATCATGCCCTGCAGCTCGGTATGATTTGTATACGTAGATGCACCTATTTGTAAAAAGAAAAATTACGAAAACAACAAACATATAAATTTTGTAGAAAATGAATGATTTTTTCAAAGGATGAGAGCACACCTGTCAGTGAATGATATCACAACCAAAATCCAGTGATTTTCCTCTTTTACATTGACAGGAATTAGTACGTTGTCAACAGTATACCATGGTACATTAGCCAACATCCTGTGCCCGTTAATGTACTCACACAGTTCATCTTCCTTACTGGTGACACATGTGGATGAATCGGGGTTTTCCCAAGATGTGTAAATTTCAGCAACTAAAGTGTGAAAAATACAGCTGACAGTTGTGAATCTATAATTGTAGTTATTGTGATACTTCCCCTTCTTGCGTAGGTAGTAGAAAATAACATCAATATGCTGTAAAAACATCAATTCAGTGACTATAATCAATACTATGTTCAATAAAACTATTACTGTATATATATATTAAATATAGTGAAATATACTGTTAAATATAGCAAAAATACAATTCTGTACTTAATCAGTACTATGCTCAACTAATAAATTAATGTCTCTATATTAAATATAGTGCAAATATAATGATTAAGTATTTTTAAAATACAATACAGTATTAATGTAAGTACATATATATATATATATATATATACGTCAAATATGGCAACAAAAAAAAAACTCTAGATACATCACACTGTAATTCTATTATAAAACATAAAAAACTTATATAACAAGCAAAAAAACATCAAACCTCATCAGTCCAAATTTGCCTATCCATAGATAACAAGTAGAACCAGTTTTTATCGGATACGGTTGTAACGCCTAAATGTAACCGAAGTTCGGCATCTGTAGGATCCAGTCCTTCCTTGTTCTTTCTGTAATGATTTTCCTTTGGTTTCCTGTATATCAACAACGGAAAGAACATACGTTAAGTTTATTAAGAATTGATTTCTGAAAAACTAAAAAAATAAGTTGTGAAAATAATTACTTTTTGTCGTGCGATTTCAATAGATCCTTCTCAAGTCACTTTTGATATTCTTGAAGAAACGAAGTATCTAACGGGGCATTGATAGGGTGCTCAACAAATGGGTGTTTTTTCTGATAAATGCAAGGACTAATATTTTTGGCAGAAGAACCCGCTGAGCTGAAATCGGGACAGTAAGGGGACAGTTTGTATTTGCTTGGTTTACTTTCTCGGGCAGCCACTGGATGGAAAATGATTTGTTTTCAGGGTTTGAAAGTTGTGCAGTCTCCTTACTTGAGCTTTGACCCGCATTTGGTTGTACAGGAACTTGTTGTCCAATTTCATCACTTGAACTGTGGCCAACGATCGGTTATACTAAAACTTGTTGTTCAGTTTCATTAGTTGAACTTTGTCCAATTGTTGGTTGTACTCCAAGTTGGATTGGTATCTGAGAATCAGGAATCATCCACTGAGAGATCGTTATCGGGTTATCGTCCGGATTCTGAGGGGTCCTTAAACTTGACAAATCGGCTTGATCATCGCGTGGTATTGGAGGAGGACCGAGAGGAATAACAGATGATAAAGGACAGTTGACTAGCAAGTCTGCTATCATTTCCTCTGATGCGGTAAATTCAGCATTAGCATTCTCTATATCACCAGTTTGCTAAGATTCACTACAAGAAATCTGCCTTATTGTGGCGACGAAAGTCGCCACAAAAGCCCCAGAAGTCGCCACGAAAAACCTATAGCAGCGACTTTCCTCCGTGGGTAATAGTTCCATAACTAAAGGGTTTTTGTGACGACATTTGGTAGTCGCCACAATAAACAGCTATTTGTAGCGACATATATTGCCACAAAAGGTAAGCAAGCATGTCACAAAAAAAATTCTACAACACAGATATTGGCTTGGTCGCCACTGAATAAAGGCTTTAGTGGCGCCTATGTCGCCACAATACAAACGAACTATCAGCAGCAACTTTTATCTCGCTACTAAAAAGTGATATTTTGTAGCGACTTTGGTCGCCACAAAACTCAATAGACTATCAATGGCAAGTTTGTCCTCGCTACTAAATATTACTACTAGTAGCGACTCTTGTCGTCACAAACTGAATGTACTATCAGTGGCAGATTTAATCTTGCTACTAAAAAGTTACTTTTAGGAGCGAGGACAGTCGCCACAAAAACTACTAACCTTTGTGGCAACATTTATCTTGCTGCTGAAAAACAACTTTTAGCAACAATAAAAATAGCCAAAAACAATTAAATCATGAAGATTTACTATAGACAATTGAATTGTCTAAAATTAATATACTGCTACTAAAAGTTTTCAATAATAAATAACAAACAACAAAAGCATTCCCAAGCCGAATATTATAAATACTTTCATTACTTAAAAGTCAACTGCATATATATTACGTACATATATATAGTACTTCGGTTCATTGTGTGCATATACATATGATTCAAAAGCAAAAACTTCCATTGTATGCATATTACATATGATCCAAAAGCAAAAACTTCCATTGTATGCATATTACATATGATCAAAAACTTTCATTGCACGCCTTGAAGCTCCTCTTTGGGCAGCCCCATTGCTTAAGAACCTTGTCCCTGCTATTAAAAAAAACACGGGATCACTTTGAAAGTTCTCATAATCCAACACTAATAATAAACTAGAGCACATAAGAATCTAAAATTCAATGACATAATAGTTCCAACACTTTATAAAGATAAAGGTTCATACTTCATCTACTTTACCAAAACTGTACCATGTTGTAATTCAGTTCCAAGGAAAGCAAATCCAAGAAATATGTATAAGATAATATGAGCCAAATTGAAAAGTATTTAGGCCTAACTATAGTGTAACATAATCCCAACAGATACCATCATGGCAATATATTTTTTATCATATCTTTAATATCCATGCAATACTCATCAAAATTTAAAATTTAGTATCAAATATCATGATTGAGTTACAAAATCTAAACCTGCACATATACATCAGTTCCTACTAGCGGTGTACATAGGACGGGTTTATCAGTTCCCAAAATTGCTATGGGATCAAGTTGGTATATATGCTTCTTCTTTCCATCAATTGCTAGAAAATAACCTCAACTAGTAGCAATCGCTAGAGAAATTCCACACTTAAATCTAGGGGTGGGTGTTCGGTTCTTCGGTTCGGTTTTCTCATACATCGGTTTGGCTATTTCGGGTTCGGTGTTTTGAACGTGGACACCAAACACCGAACCAAACTAGTTCGGTTCGGTTCTTTCGGTTTCGGTTTTTTGAAGTTTGGTTCGGTTCGGTTTTGATTTTTTCAATTCGGTGTTTTCAATTCAGGCTTTCAGCACCACAGTTTCAGCAGCTGCAGCGCAGCTGAAACTGTGGCAGCAGCAGCACAGTTACTCAGCTGTCTCAGCAGTCAGCATTCATTTTTTAACAAAATGCAGTCATTTCAGTGCAAGAACAACACCAAACTTACTCAAGTTTCAGCCAACATAACACACCAGCAGAACGATCAGAAAGGCTCAGCAGCTATCAAAACAACAACCTTGTCTAGTGTAGTATTTGTTTAAACACAGAAGCCTTGATCAGGTATAGTAACCTGTTCATTTTTATGCAATGACTTAAGCCAACAGAGCCTAGCTGCAGCTCAATCACACACACGCGTGAGAGTCTGCATGGCATCTGTCTATTCTTTGAACCAAAGCTGCAACTCAATCACACAAAGTGTGAGAGTCAGCTTCCATCATGGCATAGGAATGCTCTTTAAAGAAGGCAGCAAACTGATGATCAGCAACACATTCAAAATGAACCAGATTATCCTAGGAAAACAACAACCACAAACAACATCTATGTATAGCCTTGGGATGGGGTTACAAATGCCAGAATCAGTCATGCCTCAAGATGCAGTAGCATCAGCAGTTATGTATAGCAAAGAACACATTTTCTCCTGGTGCAGCCAAGCATGAAGCCACAAATTGGCTCAAAATGCCACAAAGATGGCTCAGAACATAGCTAATATCTTCTTTCTTGATAAATTTAGTTATTAGCTGTTTCCAGTTAAATCCAACCCATTCCAAGAGCATTAGAGACAAATTAGAATATGGCAAAACTACAAACTACATTACCGAAGACTGCAAACCAGCAATTTGTTTATGCAGTAACAGCTGGTGTTTATGCAAAAAAAAAAAAAAAACAGTTGGTGTTTATGCAAAAAAAAAAAAAAACACCTATGATAGAGGTTGGTTGTGTCAAAGGGTGTGCAGGCCTGGAGGTTGGACTAATAGAGGACTGGTTGTGTTGCAAGGAGTTTTGTAACAGGTAGGGGAGTTAGAATAGGGTAGCAGCAGCAGGTTCTACTAATGTTGGCCTCTATCAGGCAAGCATCAGAGGAGCAGCCTGGTGCTGGCACTTTGTAGCCTTGGTTGTTGCTGTTGGTACACAAGGTGTTTGCTACAAGGTGTGCATAAAGGCAAAATTTGTTGCTGCTGGTGTAAAAAAAAAAATTAACGAAACACAGGAAAAACTGCTCCCTCTTTTAATAAACCAACACATTAAACGATCGGAAAGGACAAGAAGAAGGAACGTTACTTCTAAAATCAGCAACTTGAAATTGTAACAGAACTTTAGTAGCAGCGAAATACAAAATTCTGCTAGAAAATTAGATTTAGAGGAACTAGCCAACAACTTATATGGATCAAGACACAAAATAATTTTCAAAAGTAAGAAAGAAGAATTGTCAAGAGCAAGTACCTGTAGAATTCTAGTCATGAAAGCAGCCATTTGGTCTTGGATCATCTTGTCAAATTCTCCTCTCATGTGTTCACGCTCCTCTTCCAATTTTTTTTGCAAATCTTCTTCCATCTCTCTTTTTAAGTCGATAGCCATCTGTTCATTTTCTTCTTGCAACTTTCGGTTCAGTTCTTCTTGGAACTTCCGGTCCATATCAGCTTGCATCTCTTGACGCATAATTTCCATCGCAGAAGACACGCTAGCTTCTATGTTTTCCTGCTGCATTTGAGTCTTTCTGGGAGGCTTCTTTCCATATCCAAAACCACGAACATAGCCTGATCTCTGACCAAGAATGGATGAATACATCTCTTCTCTAGTCATGGGATGCTCAACCTCTTCAGATTGTTGTTCAACAACAAGTTGCTGAAGCTGGCCCTACATTTATGCATAATCATTTACACCAAGACATAATAAACATATGAAAGTAGCAAGTAATATGATGGAAAGATAATAAGGCAGTGATTTTAGGGAGTTACATGAATTTGTTGGGATTTTGAATCCAACCACACCCGTTCTCCGTTAACATTCTTATGTGTATGTTGGATCTCCCACACTTTATCTGGTGTGTCCTTTTCTCCAGAAACCGGATCTCTCTACAATATAGTTTTATAGGGAAAATTTATAAGCAGATAAATATATAAATAACAAAGCATTATATGTTATAATAGGGGAACAATAGTATTTTCACCGTAGATTCTTCTACTTCTGCAAAAGACCTTGTACCACAAGCATGCTTAGTTATTTGCTTTGCCCTATTTCTTTTGTTTCTCTCACTGACAACCTGCAATAAGTCAAGAGTTCAGGATAACTTTATTCAAAGAGTAAACACACTTTGTATTTACTAACTTCCAAAATACTGGTTATTAAGTTACCTTGAATTCCTCACTTCCAAAATACTTTACTAGGTATTTCCAGTCCTCCAACTGAACATCCTCAGGTCGATGAGACAATCTTTCTTCATCAGTAGAATAACGGAGGTAATCAGTGTGCAATCGAGCTTTCCATGCTCTAAAAAGCCTTTGCATACTACTTATCACAAAGCCTTGCAACTTATGCTCTCGCAGCCCGCCACAAACTTCAAATTTGTTCTGAACATATTGTAACATTATATTTGATATAATAATCATATGAATAAATCATGAATCTAAAGGAAATATAATATTGACAGTAATTTGTTACCTTGACCTGTAACCACATTCCTTCTCCGTATTTCAAAACAATCTTTTGCCATTTTCCCTCTCGGAACGAGATATAGGTCCTCATGATCAAACCAGAGTAATTAACAATATCTCTAGCCCCGGAACCCACAGCTCTATCAATGTCATCTGGAATCATTATTGTGATTTTTCCTCCATACTTAGTTTTTATATCTACTGTTTTAGATTTATATTTTCCCATTCCTCTCTTTTTATTGATGCGAGAAACTGCAAAGCAAAAAAAAAAAAATCATCACTACTGATTTTAATATATATCAACTACAAAGAGTCTTAACTAACAAAGAGAGTGAATTTATCCGGCAGCTCTGGCCGGAATTTCAATAGATATGGGGGAATATAAGATTTTCTACAATGCAGATTTTAAATCATATGACATTACAAGGAGACATTCAGGTTCTGAAGTATGGTTCGACTGGTTCAAGTGTAGCAGACATTTAATGAGAAAAGTTACTATTAGCATTAGTGTCATGAAATGGTTGGTGGTTGCCTTCAATACGGCATTAGAAGAAAAGAGAAAGATAGTAAAGAGATGGCATACGAAGGAAGAACCTTGACACTCGAAGTTAGACTTAGCACATATTTAGTTAATAACCGATTTTAACGAGACACTCGAAGAGGAAGGACTTCTACTAATCCCAGATCAAAACCAATCCCCGGCCTTGAAATTCCTAATAGACCTGCAGGACAACGACCTAAAACTGCTCCTCAACCTGAACCAAATAATCTTCATAATCATGGAGGACTTGGTCATATGGGAGGATTGGGAGGATTTTTTCCCACAGCAACTGCAAGATTCGGTTACTCAGCTTCCAGTTTCATGGATTTCCTGGTCCGACAGCGTATCCTACCACATCAAATTACCCATTTGGATATACTCCTGCATATCACGGGCCACATGTTCATAATTCTCAAGACACAGCCCAAGTACAAGCAGATATCAATCTCAAGTTTATGTTCTTACTTGTTGGTTTTCTTGTGCTCATTTATTTGTTGGGCTAAAGAATGGATTCAGTCTTGGCCTGATGCTAATGTGGCTGTCAGATTTTGTGCATGTGTATATGTCAACTCTGCACTCACTTTGAAGTTTCTTCTAACTTTAGTGATCTGTAGATGCTGGTACTTTGTTAATTTAATGTAACCAGTTTATTTTTTTGTGAAATATGTACATTTTGAATACTTAATTTGGTTCTAGCTCATTTCTGCATTCCCTTTGGGTAAGAAAACCAAATAACACATGCTCTTGATAGCTTGTAATGCTTTTCAGTTATTTGCTATTGGATCCAAGAAATGAGGACAGAAAAATAAAGGTTCACGACAAGATGTTCCAAATTCAGACGAAAGGTAAAAGGTTGACAGTTAAGAATCCAAAGAATGCTCTGCTGGTCTCAGAGAAACCTTATAAAAAACACAAACCATGAAAATTTACCAAGTCATTCTCAAAATAAACGGTTTCTTTAATCTTAGCGAGATTTTTCTCTCCAAGCAAACCAAGTTCTTAGGCAAAGATTGTAACATTATCAATTTAAGAAACAAATCAAACAAAAATGAACAACCCCACCTTAGAGCGACCAAATTTACGTCTACATTCATATCCAAGAATCACCATGAAAAAAGAATCCCATAGAGCAAAAAAACAATTCAAGATCAGAAAATTTAACGGATAATTCTGAGAAGAAATAAGCATTTGAAAAGGATCAGGAAAATAAGTCTACCCCATAATAATTGTTATGTGATGATGAATTTCTTTGTTCATGGGAAAATATAAAACCCTGAGAGAAACCACGCATGTATGTATGTGTCTTAAACCCCCAGTTCTTTATACAGTTAATGTTTTCTTTAAGGGTTAAAGCCCGTAGATGCACTTGCCATTAATCAAAGGTCATTCTCCAAGCCCCCTCTACCCTAAAGGAGGATTTACAGTAAGTCATTCTCCTTTTACGAGGGACTATAACAGAGAACTAACCTGCAGCATTTTCAGCCTCTGGAGAGGGGCATGCATTTTCTTCTAGATTCCTTGATGATTGTGTCTCTGGAGATGTTCTTTGGAGAGGGTTACATGATATTTGTCCGGACTGTAGAGTTCCTTGACTTGGGTTACTTGATTGTCCTATCTCCAAAGGTACCTCGTTAATCCCTATTGATTGTATTTGTGGTTGAGACGTCGTTCCAGAATTTCCACGTCCACAGCCTGTCCCGCCTCTCCCGCTTTTACCTCGTCCAGTTCCTCTCATTTCCTGCAACATCAGATTAAAAAAAGATAAGTATCATAATCAGAAATTAAAGATGATAAAATATATATTTATATGTTGGAGAAAATATCAATTCATTAAGCAAAATATTAAATCAATCATTTATAAAAATGTGAGACATTTTGCTCATAACTGTACCTTTATTGATGAAAATGTTAACAGTAAACCACTAGTTTTACTTAAACACTGATTCTATCTATAAAGAGAACTAATAAGAACAAAAATACAGAGAAGTTCTATAAAAGTAAAGCTACAAACATCTTGGTTTTTAGTTTCATGTCAGCCTAATAAGAACAAAAATACAGAGAACTTCTCAAAACAAGATATAGTCATCTATATCATCAGTTTTTGCTTCTTTATCTTCAAGAGGATGTATCACTGTCCTCTCCATCATTATCATCAAGTAACTCTTCTTCGTCTTCTTCATTCTCGGATACATCTATATCATTGTCATTAATGAAATCATCTTCCTCATTTCCTTGGTCATTGGTACGCAAAACAGTTTGTGGTTCAATATCATCCCTATGTAAAGATACCTCAATCTCAGTTTGTTGGTCATTGGTACGCAAAATATTACATTCAAATTCCTCTTGTTGATAAACTTCTTCGTTAAGTAATGCTTCATCTTCAACTTCAGGAATATTGAAAAGGTCGCGAGGATTTGTCTTTACAACAACAGGCCAATCTTTATTGACCATGTCATTCAAGTAAAAGACTTGCTCGGACTGAGACGCCAACACAAATGGCTCATTTGTATTCAAGGCACAATGAGTATTCACACTTGTAAAACCATATTTGTCAATTTTATATCCTCTTCCTAGGCGAGCCACATCCCACCAATGACACTTGAATAGGTAAACTTTCCTGTTCCCCACATAAGACAACTCATAAATGTCCTCTAATACACCATAATACTCCTTATTAGGGTCTGAATCATCTCCTCTAACAAGAACTCCACTGTTTTGTGTTTTTCTCACAAGCTCTTTTGTTTGAAATCTAAATCCATTCACCATAAATGTTGAATATCGATGAACCAATGGGTCAGGACTGACAACTAAGCTTATGAGATCATCATTTGCGCATCCTTGTGTAGATAACACAAATATCTACAGAAACAAACAACACTATTATGACCAATATAACACCTTGGGATAATTACACTAATAGTAAAAGTGTCATTTAAGTAAACACCTACACGTGCACGAAACCAATCAAGAAACTCATTGTTATGCATCCTATGAGCTCTCATTGATCCTTGACTTTCAATCTCTCTCGTGTATTCCCTACATTTTGTGTTAATGAAGATTAATTGAATTGTCTCAATGTGAAATTATCTTGGAATAAATAAGAGACTTACTCCAAGAATTGCGACACCTCTTCACAATTTTGAAGCACATACATGCATGCTTGGTTGAACTCATCATGAGGTAGCTTCTTGCTATCTGTAGCAGCACCTTTTGGTTGCCCACTGTTTTTAAAGATGGACATCTCACCCTTTGACCTAGATCCATCGTCATTTCTAGTTGGTTTATTGAACTTGGTTGAGATATTCTTTAAATATCGTGAGCAAAACGTGAGGCTTTCCTCTGCCAAATAACCTTCTGCAATTGAACCTTCTGGACGACCTAGGTTGCGTACATATGACTTAAGTGTTCGCAAATACCTATATATAGATTTCTGATTAATATAATTGTAGAATATGATATTCTAAATATGTGGCATTTATATTATAGAAAGACACGTTACCTCTCAATAGGGTACATATCCCGATATTGAACTGGTCCACCAAGTTTTGCCTCTCTTGCCAAGTGAATTGTCAAATGAATCATGACATCAAAGAACGCCGGAAGAAAAACCATTTGAAGTTTGCACAATATGATAGGAATTTCAGCCTCTAGGATATCAAGATCTTCAATTGTCAAGCACTTAGAGTATAGATTCTTGAAAATTTTGGCTAAGGCTATAATTGGTTCACAGACTTCCTTAGGCAACAAACCACGTATAGCTACTGGAAAAATGTCTTGTAATAATACATGATGATCATGACACTTCAATCCATGTATCTTTTTCTCAAGTATGTTAACACACCTTGAAATGTTTGATGAAAAGGCATCTGGAACCTTCAAATTAGCTAAGAAATCACATACCTTCAACTTCTCTTGTAGGGACAATGCATAGCATGCTGCCGGTAACAAAATATTGTCCCCATCCTCAATTGGATGCAATCCTTGCCTGATTCCAAGGTCCACCAAATCATATCTACTTTTCAACGTGTCCTTTGTCTTTCCAACCATATTCATCACAGTTGATAAAATATTATCGGACACATTTCTTTCTATATGCATCACATCAAGGTTATGTCGCAACATAAGATTCTTCCAATAAGGCAATTGAAAAAAGATACTCTTCTTCCTCCAATTGTAAGCATTGTTAGAAACATTACGCTTTCGCTTTTGCACTTTACCATAAGTCACATTGCCCAAATCTTGTAATTGCATAAGTGCTTCATCACCTGTTAAAGGGCTAGGTGCAGCCCCCATTTCCACTTTCCCATCAAATAACACCCTGTTTCTACGCCATGGATGGTTTATGGGAAGGAAGCGACGATGACCCATATAACATAACTTATTACGTAAGGAAACTGATTGTGTGTCTTTATGGCAACAAGGGCATGCAAGCTTGCCTTTGGTTGACCATCCTGAAAGGTTCCCATATGCAGGAAAGTCATTAATCGTCCACAGGAGAGCCACACGCATAAGAAAATTAGATTTTGAGTGTGCATCATTAGTCTCCACCCCGTCCCATAGTTCTTTCAACTCTTCAATCATTGGTTGTAAGTATACATCAATATCATTGCCTGGACACTTAGGGCCTGGAATAAGAAGTGTCATCATGAAATATGGATTTTTCATGCAATCCCATGGTGGCAAATTATACGTAACTAGTACGACAGGCCAAATACTATGATTGGAACTCATATTCCCATAAGGTTGGAACCCATCACTTGCTAAACCTAATCTAACATTTCTTAACTCAGTTGAAAAAGTAGGATGACGCTCATTGAAATATTTCCATTCTATTGAGTCGGATGGATGCCGCAAGACACCATTATCAATATTTTCTTCCTTGTGCCACCTCATCTTCTTTGCCGTCTCTTTTGCCATGTATAATCGCTGAAGCCTTGGTTTGATTGGAAAATGTCGCAATACTTTATGAGCTACTTTCTTGCCTTTGTGTCCTTCTGACTTCCATCTAGACTTACCACACTTTGGACATGATTGGGCATTGACATAATCGTGCCAATATAAAACACAATCATTCTGACATGCATCTATTTTGGTGTACCCCAAGCCTAGGTCACGAAGAACTTTCTTCGCTTCATAAAAAGATTTGGGTACAAATGACCCCTCAGGAAGAACTTCTTTAAAGAAGCTCAACAACTCATCCATTGATTTGTTGCTCCAATGGTTAAGACACTTCAAGTGAAGTAATTTAACAACAAAAGACAACTTTGAGACTTTTGTGCAACCAGGATAAAGTTCTGTCTGAGCATTTTCTAACAATTTGTAGAACTTTGTTGCATGCATATTTGGCTCTTCATTGCCCTCAGAAGAATTAGTATTATCCTCCACATTCATATATCCGCAAGCATCGTGAATCATTTCAGTAATATTATCCTCTTCAATGCTATCATCTTCGACTTCATCATCAACTCTAACTAACACTTCTCCATGCAAGTCCCACACTTTATAAGAATCCCAGAAACCCTTGTTCAACAAGTCTCCTCTTACATTAATCCTTAGCTTGAACACGGTGTTCATACACCCTTTACAAGGACATCGAATAATAGCACTCACCCCGGGTTGACTGAATGCCCAATTAAGAAAGCTTTCTACTCCATCTCTATACCTTTGGTCAACTCTATTCCTAATATTGAACCAATTTTTATCCATTTCCTATTTTTCAACAAAAAAAGGAATAAATTAATTAATTAGATTTTTCATAATGATAAACAGTGGAAAAGTCTAAGAAGAGGCCTATGCAAAGGCGTCAGCATGAATAAGTCAATATAAACTTCATATTTAAAAAATTAATATATTCATAACTAAAACATACTCTACTTTATATGAGAGGTGCATTCCAATTATCAGAAGAATAATTGTGATTAATATAATTTACGAGGAATATGATCAATAAATCATGCAGTAGACAATATACAGCAACCACTAGTATAACTCCAAGTGCAACTAATGTTTTCTTTAAAGGACAACAACATGTACCAAACATGGTGGCCATTTAAACCACAGGTATGGCAAGCCTATCGAATGTAGTATCTATTCTTTTTACAGAACAAAACCAGCAGGCAGCTAATTCCCCCTTAAAGTGTAGCATTTGTTTTTATCAAAGTAGCAATAGTTCATAGCAAACAACAAAGAGCCACAGTTCATAGTAGACTAGCTGAACCTTTCAAAAATGCACAAGTTATTATGCTCAAATGGAAATTAAAATGCAGCAAGAATCTCCAGGTTCAGCAGTTGACAACAGTAGCAGCAAGGCAAAAGCTATGCAAGTGATAATCTTATCCCAAACAAGTGTCAACAATAGAGTTTGGAAGCATATATGCAGGATATGGGGAGAGTTCTCAGAAAATCATCTTTTTGGCAGGCAATGGTCAGCGAATCAGGTTCTGGAAGGACAAATAGCTGGGAAACTCAACCTTAAGACATGACTATCCTGCTATTTTTCAGATTGCTTGTCATCCTGACTCTACCATCACTCAAAACAAGATTGGGCACATCTGGAACATCACACTGAGGGGAATCTTCAAGACTGGGAGGTTGAAGATCTAGTCAGGCTTCTAGCCACATTGAACAACATCCTACTAAATGAACATATCACAGACAAGTTCAAATGGGGAGGTGCAAGTGATGGCAGATACACTGTTAGGAAAGGATATAAAATGATTATGGAACAAAATGGAATTACTGATTTCTGGCCTTGGAAACTAATCTGGAAAACCAAACTGCCCCCCAGGGTCATCTGTTTTAGCTGGACTGCTCTTTATGTGGCATGCTTGACCCTGGACAACCTTATGAAAAGGGGAATTCATATGGCTAATAGATGTTACATGTGTCACGGGAAGGCAGAAACCAACAACCATCTGTTTCTGTATTGTAGATTTACATTATATTTTTAGAACATGTTCTGTTCACTTTTTGGAATCAGTTGGGTTATGCCTCGCACCATCAAGAATGCTATCGAGTGCTGGAGCAGCTGGAGGGTTGATAACACCATCAAGAACATTTGGAGAATCATACCTGCTGCAATTTTTTGGAGCATATGGAAGGAGAGGAATAGAAGATGCTTTGATGGATTATCAACCCCAACACCAACCTTGAAAGCAAACTGTCTTTTGTATTTATTTAGTTGGGCAAATGTCTCCCCTGTAGATTCACATGAAAACTTTTTGGACTTTGTTAGCTCACTGTATTTAAGATAGTTGTTTTGACTGTAGAAAGCTAACAAGGTGATTTTTGCTTTTGAAGCTACTAGGTAGCTCTAACTTTACCTATAATTTACATCTTCTTGATGCCTGATGCTAATGATAACAATTATTTCATCAAAAAAAAAGTGTCAACAATAGAGGACTTGCCCAGCTTGCTTGTAACAAAAAACATGGCAGCAGTTAGAATCTCAGAGTGCAGCACCTGTTTAATAACAGTTTCAGGATCCTAGGTGCAACCATCTAATTGCAGCAGTTCAGAGCAACATGACATCAGGCAGGGTGATGGAAAAAGTTTTTGAGTAAGAAAGACAATGCAGAACTACTTTGATCAGGACTTGGATATCATCACAAGTAAACACACAAAGAGGCAGTTTCTTAGAGAAAAAACAAACTTTCAAACGAGATACATGTTTTATCTTTTCAAGCCTCATGCCAACAGTATCTACCAGTATTCAAAGTGAAATTATGCAAACACAGTTGGTCTTCTACAACTAGGAGGGCTTTTAAATTTGTTCACTAAATGCAAAAGGAAAATGCTTATACCAAATCTTATTACCTCCAAGGAAATGACCAAATCAGATTCGCTTAGATCTCACTAAAAAGTGTTCTTTAGGACATGCTAAATTCTATCTCTAAAAACCAAAACCGTTGTTTCGAGCTTGTTTAATGTACAAGAAGAATCGGAAATCAATACTTAGTTTTTGAACAAAATCACGGCATTACTTCAGCGTATACAACATTTAATAAACTGTCAACCGCAAACTCATCTGATGCACCACAAATCGAGTTATAACGTCCATATTATCTAATAAGCTGTGAGAATGAGATTATTTGATCTTTCAGATCATGTAAAAGTATCAGTACATTGTTTAAACATCAGGGAGTCTCTCGACAAGGCAGTATCACATGAATACAGCCTTTTCGAAACTCAATACGATTTAATCAAAAACTAGTTTGCTGCATATGCAACTTCGGGATATTTGAAAATATAAATAAGGACATTAACTACTTTATCAACATTTAAAAATATAGGGGAAATGCAGTAATTCGTGTTTGCCTTCATATTTACTAACTTACACATACACACACAAAAAATCCAAAGAGTAGAGTATATTGGGCTGAAGTAAATAAAGCAGCAAAGAAAACTACCTTTACCAATCTCTCTTTTAAGAAACAAAAGTACATGTTCTGCATATTAAATACTTCAATAAATTTCTTATAACTCAATACTTGAAAACCAATAGAATACATCTTCAAAGCTAAAAACCTAGATAGATTTAATCTAAAAGAAGCTCTTTTCTCTGCATAAATCACTACATTCAAAATACCCAATGTAATATGAACATCCAATCACAATAATAACATCAAAAGGCCTAGAATTTCAAAAAGAAACTTCCAGCTTACCCATTAAAAGAGATAATTCAAAAAGGACTGTCAAGATCGAGAATCAACAAAATATGAAAAATAAAAATAGGGATAAACATGAATGGTACCTTCAAAACTTTGAACAACTTCAAAACTCCAAACAACTTCAAACACTTGCAGCTTCAAACTTCTAACTTTGAACTTTCTTCCGATTTAGATAACTCGATTCCTATAGATTTTCGAATGGGTTAAAGAAATGGAGGTGAAATTTGCCAAAAATATGTACCATCGAAAAGGAATTTGAGCACGTACCTGATGGAGTCACAATTTTTACTTAGGGCTTTTGGGTCTCTAAAATATGGTCACATTTTGTGGTATTAGCATACATATTTAAGAGATTTGAGCGAATTGAGTAGTGAAAATTTGAAGAATTTTCAACTGAGAAGGAGAAAAATGTTGTACAGATGGAGGAATAAATAAGAAAGACGACTGAGCTGCTACTTTCTACTTTTATCTTTGTTTCTATTTTAAAATTAAATTAGACTATTTGCAGCGACCAGGTCGCCACAAAATATATTCAGGGGCGACTATTTACGAGTCGCCACTAAAAATATGGAGGCAAAATTTTGATATTAGCGGGAATGAAAAATTATAGAATTAGTGACAACTATTAATGGCGACCTATTATAGCTCGCCACTAAATATTTAGCCTCTGCAGCAACATTATTTGTTGCCACTGAATATGTAACTATTGTGGCAGCTAATACTGTCGCCACTATATGTCGCCACAATAAATCTTGTTTCTTGTAGTGATTCCTGAAATAAAAAAACAAACAAAAAACGACTGGTGTTTATCAATTATTGCTTATCAAAAAGATATGTGATTGACCCTTAAAAGCCACATTTCAGTACTTACATCAAATTTTAAATGGATTGGTGTTACGGGCACTACATCTGTTTGTGCATCACTTTTAACTCTGGTTTCTCTATCCACCTAAACAACAGAAACCAGACCATTTATTGGCAACCCAACTGCCTCAACCTAAAACAATAAAAACATGGTTCAAATAAATTTAAATGCATCAGTAAAACAAATACACATATATAGCACTGCTATAAAAGTTAAAAGTTTCATATAAATATAGACAAAATATATGAAAAATATATCTGAAATATATTCAACAGAAACCAGAATAAGTAACCTTGAACATAATAGTCAAAATACAATTAAAATATAGCCAAAATATATATGAAAAACAGCTATTAAAATATCAATCGAAAACAAATATAGCACTACTATTATATATAAACACAATCATAACAAATATAGCACAAATAGATATAGCAAATGGGACACACTAACAAATGAATATGTGAAAAATATATATGTAAATACACTATAGGTAAGCATAAACACAAATAAATTGCAAGATTTTTACTTTGAAAATATACTGCAAATATAGCAAAGTGAGAGAAAAAATGAGTACCACTGGATGACTCCTCTGCGCGGAAGTTGCACCACCACCTTGATTCTCTTTGGTTGAAAACTTTACTGCACCGCCACTTTGATTGCCTTGAGAAATCCCACCATCAGTATGTAAGTCAGCTTGCAACATTGTGTATCGGACCTTTAAAATTTTTCAACAAAAAATATAAAGTCTTCCAATAAATATATCAAAATTACTTAAAAAGTTAATAATTTCCATTTTTACCATGCTGTCTTCGACTACGGCGTTGACAGTTGGTGTGCCTTTATCAGAACGATGACGTTGGATTTTCTCATGTGAGTGTTGTATGCCAACATCTTGTTGATGTGACGGGGCTTTACTATCAGCGAGCTTAAAAAAAAAATCTTATTAATAAAAAAGGAAACCGGCTTGTTAATGCCTGTAATGTATTTAATGAACATAACTTTTAGTTTTGATTTTTACCTTATCTGGTGTTTGATTGCCCTTTATTGCATCTAATAACTTTTTGAAGTTGTTATCCATGTAGTCAAACACCTACAGTTTTGAAACATAAAAAATAGAATTAGAATTGTTAATTACTTGACACAAGCAATATGAAGTAACAAAAACATATTGAAAACAAAACGCCTACTTCTTTCTTGAAAATCTGAATGTCTTCCCTTATCAGTTTAAACTCATTTGTTCCGGGTCCTGTAGGTGCATCTGGTTTCCTTGTCCCTTTTATCCGAGATTCCTTCCGTGATGGTTGTTTCCTAGAAGGAGAAACAGAAACGGGAAACTGTGTCCATTTCTTGCATCACGAGGAATCAGAATTGACACTCCTTTGTTGCTGTTTGCCACTGGACAGATGCGGTGGTGTGGTACTAAAATCATCATAGTGATCGTCTACCAAATCAGTACCATGTACACCATTAACTCCATGTTTGACGTCTGGTATATCATGTGCAACAAGAGGCAAATTAAGAGTTTCCAACTCATGGGGTGTTGGCACAACTTCCTCAAATCTACAAGACTGTGAACAACAAAATATAGAAACTACATTACCATATATATATCTGCATTGGTAACATACTAAAATATGAGGAAAATATAGTCAAAATATATTGATCACAAATGACTTACTTCATAAATATAGTCAAAATATAATCAAAATATACTATGAAAAACAAACATATTAAAACAGTTAAATGGTAAATGACACAAACAAATATAACTGTTCAGTTTGTTAAAAAACTGGTTTACCGGGTTTTTGTCGTCTCTGAACATGCCATCCATCAATCTCTTGAATTCTGGTTTTCCTTGCGTAGTCCGCTAGTTCAAAATTCTAGGAACTAAATTCCCCGTCTTAATTGCAATAGTGGACGGGACTTTTGAGCAACATTCATACAACCAGACTTGCATAGCAAGTGGCAACCCATGAATCCTATAATATTTCTTAAAACCAGCATATTTCTGCCCGATGCTTAGAACCAACTCTCTAAATGAATCTTTACACCAAGGATACTCATTATATCTCCCGTCCTCTACAACATCAAAATGGATCCTTGGTATGTCTGTTGAGTTTGGCTCACCACAACGTACCCACGTATTTATGAAATACAATATTGCCATCTTGACTGCGTCATCCCCTTTATCATCCCAAACTGTCTTGTTGAAACGCTCAATAAGCTCGTGTCTTTTAACCGGCAGTTGGTTCTCCTCATTTCTACCAAAATATTCAACCATAAGCCTATACGGTTTTGAGTTATCATAAACAAAATCGTTTTCATCAGAGACACAATCTAGCCCAGTGATCAGTGCAAATTCTCTAAGGCCGAAACACAGAACTTTACCATTTATGTCAAATGTAAAGCACCTATATGTGCTACCCCTAAGTTCTTTGACCATAAAGCACCGAAAAATCTGTACTTGTACATCCAATTGCTGCATTCTGAGATATTTACCAAAACAAGAATTCCTAAACATATCCATTTGTGGGTCTGTTAGTTTGCCTTTAATATCTTGCATTACATTAACATTTGTGTATCTACACATAGATGGTGCCACAGCAGGGTGCTTGGTAACCAAAAATTTAGATACCTGAAACAACATGCCAAAAAACACATATGATTGACAAAAAACAGTGAACGCAATCAGGTAAAAAAGGGATCAACAAAAAATATATACAAATATACAACAAAACAGTGATTGACAATGAAAAATATAATGTAATTCAACAATAAATATATATGAATATACTGAAAATATAATGACATATATTGACTGAATATGTAAATTACAGATCTGTAATAACTGTCAACAAAATATACACAAATATACTTAAAAATCTTAAAAATTACAGTTATGGTGAAGAACAATAAACACGAATTAACTGAAGAAACATGTGAAAAAAACACAACAATAGAAAATATACTTAAAATGCACATAAAATATAGATCTGGTTAATTCACAGATCTGTAATAACTGAACTAAAAAAAACAAACGAACTAAATATACAACATAAATATACCTCTGCATCATCATCCTCATGAACATTATGTTTGGTTTTAGCAAATTTTTTGCCCTTAACATTAGCAACATTGTCACCAGCCTTTCTCTTCTTTTGTTTCTCCATTTGAGAAACCTTTTTCACTTTTTCTTGTTGTTTACTCTTCGAATCAACATAATCAACAGAACACCTAGGATTGTTAATTCTTTTTGAACGATTCTCAGCATAAGAGCCTGCAATGGCAGTTTCATGTTGAGAAATTCCCAAAGAAAAATTAGGAATCTCAAATTTGGGTTCTATACCTCTATTTCTCATCGGAGTAGAAGCTTTCTTAGCCATTTCACTCGAATCTAAGAAAAAACATCCAAGAACAAACACTAATTGTTAATTATTTAGAGTTGCATTCCTGATTCAAACAAAAAAAAACCCAAAAATATAGGTTAAATACATGGTGAAAATTAAAAATCAGTATAGAATCTTACCTTTTTTGGGAATTAGATTTGAATCATGAGTGAAATTAATGAGCAGTTAATTAGAGATAAAAAAGGAAGTTGAAGTATTGTAAAACTGATTTGAAATTGAAGGAAATTAAGGGATATTGTGAATAATGGCGTGTATTTAGGGGGATAGGAGAGAGACGTTTTTGTTGGCTTAAATTTAGGGGTGTGGGAAGTTATCAGATGGGTGGTAAAAAACTGGTAGCTATATGAAGTAAATATGTTATATTTTAGCTACTAAATATAATTATTGAAAAGTTTAGTTATGTTCCATAAATAGGTAACAATGGAAGCTATGCCAAGTAAATTTTACATTAAAAAATGGTCTTATAATGAATGCAGACATTTAGTCCAGTTCCGATGACATCTGGTATAATCACGTAAAAATTTCACGGGCCAGCTTGCTGTAATGCCGCAATTTATCCGTTTCCGCTTTTTTAAAATTTGTTTATATATACTTCAGATATACGGTGTTTGAAGTTTGACTTGATAAAATTAAACTTCAGATAAAAGGTCTAAAGTTACATATTAATAAAATTCATGCATTTTTGCCGGATATTCATGTAATGGTTAATGTAAAATAGTTTTTTTTTTTTTGAACTTCAGTCATATATAATTGAACCTAAGGTCAATAGTTTATATCTGACTTCAGCCATTTTTTTACTTCATCTATATATACCTGAATTTCATTACATATATTTGAATTTAGGTCTGTTTGCAACAAAATTTGATATACGAAAAATAAACTGCAACGACGAACAAAATATGAAGAACCAAGAATATTTTATTGATAAACAGTGCGGGTATAATTCTGTTGCTCCCTTGATTCTTCTCTCTTGATTATCTCCGTAATTCAAGGTAGTAGCATATTTCTTGAATGTAGGATGACCTCTTTGTGATGTATTTAATCACCAAAAATATCGGGTATTTTGATAAAGGCAATATTTGATGCTTTGATCTCTTTGTGAATATCCTAGTGATTTATGGAATTTTGACCCCGAACTAAGGGTGTCAAGTGGGCCGGGCCAGCTCGAACCCGGACCGGTAAACCCGGCCCACCACCGGCCCTGCCCAGACCCACTAAGAGGTGTATGGGGCTGGGCTAGGTGGGCTTTATTAGGGGGCTGGGCCGGACAAGGTGGACAGCCCACCAGCCTGGCCCACCAGTAGCCCGGGTGATGGCCCACCGGGGCACCGGCCCGGCCCGGCCCACTTCAAATAAAAAAAAAGATAAGTACTACATTTATTACTAATAATAAGTATTTTAAAAACATTGTATCCCAATAAATTAGGAGTCTCTTTTTACAGAGCACTTTAGTTTTCTTTAAAATTGTATTTTAAAGCTAGACAATCTTGTTTTCTCAACAAATATACCTTTGATACATTTTCAGTATATAGTATATATTAGATTGTGATAGTACTTATCTCAACAAATATACCTTTGATAAATCATTTAGTTCAATTTCATGCATTTTCACAAGTGTCTACGCAACACACCGGTAGCCCCCCTCCACCCCCACCCCCCTAATAGGCTAATACCTGACGCTCCAGACTTGTGGAGATATATGTCACCACAATGTTGACATTTAACATGTTCCTCATTTACTCGCTCAAAATGCATCCACACCGCACTTGAAGTTGATCTTCGAACTCGAGGAGAAGGTGGAGGTGAAGTAATGTACACTAGTTGAATAACAAATTTAGATAAAGAGAGAATTGTGAAAGAATTGTGTGAAAATGAAGAAGAATGGAAGGGTATTTATAGTTTGAAAATATGGCCAAAGTGAAGTTATTCATAATTTAGGGGTTCAAATAAAATTAGCAACGACCAGTTTTTTAAATTCACAACGGCTAGCTTTTTGAATTTGATGACGACTAAACTTTTTTTTAATTTAGCAATTTTATCATTAGATGTAAATGTTAATTTTATTATTATTAGTAAATGTAAATGTCTATTTTTGTATTAGAAATTAAAAAAAAAACCGGCCCACTAACTATAACCCGGCCCGGCCCGATTAGCCTGAGGTGTAGCCCCTATCCGGGGTGGGCTGGGCCGGACACCCTTTTCCCTCTCCAAGCCCGACCCCCAGCCCGGCCCCCTAACTTACGGCCCGGCCCGGCCCCCTGTGGCCCACGTTTAAATGGCCCGGCCCGGCCCGGCCCGGCCCGGCCCGGCCCGACCTACTGGACACCCTTACCCCGAACACTCATGAGTTTATGGGATATTAGAGATATCTTTTTATGGGAGTATGTGTCCCTTTATATAGATGTGAGCTAAGATTTAGGGTAGAAAAAGCCCTAATAGACCATAGAGTTTGAAGATGGACTGGACTCGTCTTGTAGAGTCTCATAAAATGTCGATGTCTACAAATGCCCCCTATTTCAAGGCTTGTCAGAGTGTAGACTTGTCGAAACTCAATGCTGTGAATGAAATACCCATAAAAATGGAGCTTCGCATCTTTGCAGTTTTGTGGCTCAAGATTTGGCATATTTGATTTGTAAGAGAAGAGATGATAGAGTTGGTCTTACTAGGTGTGCCAATTTGTTGCAACAAAATTTGATATGTGAAAAATAAATTGCAACCACAAACAAAATATGAAGAAACAAGAATATTTTATTGATAAACAGTGCGGATTTAATTCTGTTGCTCCCTTGATTCTCGAGGACCTTTAGTAGCATATTTCTCGAAGGTAGGATGACCTCTTTGTGATATATTTTAATCTCCAAGAATGTCGGGTAGTTTGATAAAGGCAGTATTTGATGCTGCCTGATCTCTTTTGTGAATATCCCAGTGATTTATGGGATTTTCGAGATTTGACCTCTTTGTGAACACCCATGAGTTTATGGGATATTAGATATATCTTTTTATGGGAATATATGTCCTATATAGGCGTGAGCTAGGGTTTAGGGTAGAGTAGCGTCAAAGAAACCCTAACAGACCTTAAAATTTAAAGATGGGCTGGACTCGTCTTGTAGAGTCCCGTAAAATTTCGATGTCTATACGGCCATATAAGACATAACACATGTGCCTGAAGTTAAACTTGGCCCCAGACTAATTCCATATACTGTATATTTTACGTTCTTTGGGATGGGATTTATGTGCAAAAAGTTTTAAGCGAGCACAGTTAAATGGCAAATAGTCGATATGAATATCCGGGCACTTTACCTTATAATCACGTAAGAGATCCGACATGTCCACAATATAAGCACGTGAAGCCATGAGGGCATGCATGGCTATGGTTTGTATAAATTGCATACTAGTACGAGTTTCCCACACCCCTTCAGGTTTTCATGTTTTTCATCATCAAAACACCTACTATATATAACTACAAACAATACGTGCCGCAATTTTAAGCTTTTGGACCGCCTATAATTACAGATTCTGACTTATTTTAACTTTAAAATACTTTAATATTTGTCAAATACCAAAAAAAAATAAAAATAAAAATTGATTTTACGAACTTTTAAGCCTATCCAAACGGACTCTTAAGATCCTCACAGCTCTTAGACCTATTTCATTCTAGTATTTTTTTATTTCTTCACTACGGTAAATATGAAGATCTATATATATCACTTCACAAGTGGGTAATATTATAACTATATATAAGGGGGGATGAGTGTTTTTTTATAGTCCTCGCAGGTTATATTTGTCATTTATTATAGTACAAAATTGACATTTCATTATTTTGATGCTTACACTTGTTGAAAATATTACCTTTGCCTGGTATATTCCCACCTTTTTGCCCTCATTAATTTCTTAATACCACTCCCACTTGGACCTTCCTAATTGGTGAGTTAGTTTGACTTTTGTGATCTCTTCTTGAACTTTATTAGCTTACGTTATATTATTTGCCCTTATTCTTGTAAAATTGCAAAAACTTTGCAACAAAATTTTCTTTTCCAATTAGAGATAGATTTGAACATGTGTCATCATATGCGCTTACATCTGTCCTAGAATCAATATTAGTTATAGTTTTATAAATCTTTTACTTTATGTACTTTTATTATTACTTGCCCTGTCCCGATTTATGTGACATAATTGAAATTTTGATATTCAAACTTCTAAATTTTGATCGTGCATCAGAACATAGAAGCTTTAACTTATTTTTTTTAAAAGAAAATTCATATATTTGAAAACTACATAACAAGGAGTACTATAAATCACAATAATTAACAACTTAAAATATTTAAAAAGCATATCAATAAATTTCGATAAAAGAAAACTTCATTGACTCTTGAAATTCCCATAAATTGGACGGAGGGAGTATTTATTAATGCTCTTATAAAATTATTAAGTAATTCCTTTATATATTACACATGATAAATCTGTCAAGTTCTTAAATGATGAGCTTACATTAGTATGACTTTAGGTTAAATTAGAGTTGTGAATGTAGTTTTGTGTTGTTTATTGATTTCAACTAAAAATTGTTGAACAAACATACCTGGTTCCAGGGGCGGGGGGAGGAAGGGCCAAGGGATTCATCAGAACCCCCTTCGGTGGATAATTATACTATTTATTTATGGTTAAAATTATTTTTATATATATATATATAGTAGACGTTGAACCCCCTTTGGCTTCTTCATGTGTTTACTTTTTCATATTTTGAACCCCCTTAGTGAAAATCCTGACTCCGCCACTGCCTGATTCCGAGCTTTAGAATTAGTTGAGACTTGAGAGATAATTTCAATAGAAATAAAAATACCCAAAGCGATAAAGGAAAATAAAGAAGAAACCTTGTTAAAAAAATGATTAGCTTCGTCAAACAATCCTGATTAGTGCGATATTGTTTCAATTATTCTTGAATATCAAAATATCTTTCTATGACAAGTTGATTAATCAATACTGATTTAGTTCAGAAGAAATGATTAATCCTGCATATAGTAAAGCTCAAGTCGAATTATTGAAGAATATTATATCATACAGTTGCATTTGTTGGAAGTAAAATGAAAAAAAAAAACTTTAAAATAAGAAGAACGTTCTTTTTAACTCCCAAATACTTTTGTATGATTAATTTTTAGGAGTTTATAGTTGATAACTTAATGCCACAAAGAATGAACCAAAAAATAATTAACAATTTAACTTTTAATGTCGGTTAAGCCCGGGCCAAATGTCACTAGTATTAATATAGCTAGGAAGATATTAAACTTTAAATGACATGCATTTATTTATATATAACGGCTCTTGTAACATTTCACAATCTTTAGCGGTGAAACTATTTTTTTCCCCCTGAATGTAGTATGCGGTGAAACTGTCCACTTCTTAGATAAAGATAATTTGGGCACAACTTCACTAAAATTTATCTGATATTAATTCCACTCATTCGATTACTGATCTGTTTAAGTGGTATGTATATATATATATATATATATATATATATACACACACTTAACAGCTCTATTATTACCAAGTTGCAACAAAAGTCAAGCTTCCGGGATTAATAAGGTAATGCCTAGCCCTTTTACTGTACTTTTCTTTGAGTTTCGCTTTTATTGTATAAATTTTTAAAAAATTAGCTCTAAGCACTTTTCCTAGTGATTTTTTTTTTAAAATAAAATTTTCTATAGAAAATGTTTGCGGTATTTGGGTGATATGATGAAAATATACTATATATATATATGAATCAAACGAGCTTTTACCCTTCTGTTCCACACGAGATTTCTGTTCTCGTTGAGCTCATCTTAGGACACTTGCGTTATCTTTTAACAGATGTGCCGCCCCAGCCAAACTCCCCACCTGACAATGTCTTCCGCTCGGATCGGCCTGCTTATTAAAGACTAATAATAGGCATAAGAGAGTGTATTTTGATTTTGAGCAGTAAAGATTAAAAATAATATCTAGACATTAGGTTAAAAAGTCAAAGTGTTATAATAAAATGATATTTTCTCATAAGTAAGAGAAATCACTTATGTTGTGTGTTTAAATAAAGTACTACGTATATGAAAAGTATAAAATAAAAAAATTATTCATGATGTTAAATATTAATGATGTGAGATCTTATAAAAATTGTACAAGTTTAATTTAAAGCAGACGGTATAATATCATGTTAGGAATATTTTCTGTTTTAGCTCAGTCGCCGGTATTGGAGCTGAAGTCTAATTAGACGAGTCCGCAGATGATGAGACAGTATGTTTTGTTTCAGCCCAACAGTACTAGTATCAGAACCAATGATTAATACTCATCTGTTTCAATTTATATGAACCCATTTGACTGGGCACAATATTTAAAAAAGAGAAAAGACTTTTGAAATTTATGGTTCAAAATAAGCCTTAAAAATTTGTGTGGCTGTAAATCATTCATAAAGTGAATTTGTTTCCAAATATGGAAAGATGTCATTTATTTTGACACGGACTAAAAAGGAAATAGGTTCAAACAAATTGAAACAAAGGAGTACCAAATATAAGAGAAAAGGCCATAAATAGTCCCTTATCTATAGGAGTAGGTCTAAAATGGTCCCTTAACTATATACTTACCGGTTTTAATCCTTTAATTATTCAAAAACTTATCAAATTTGGTCTCCATCTATTTTTTTTTTACAAACAGCGTACAAACTCATAAACCTTCGTGAGATTAATCGTTAAACCATTCCTCAGACCTATATTTCTCTCTCCCTGCTTCTTTTTCCTCAAGTTCATTCTTTAACCTCAACTTTTTTCCTCAAGTTCTCTCTCACGTTTCGTAACCGACGGACTGTGTCGGTTAAAACCGACCCAGTCCGTCGGTTTTGTTTAAAAATAAAAAATAAAAAAATCGACGCTCTCACGTCGATTTTTTTTTTTTTTTTGAAAATTAAAGAATGAAATGTAGGAACTTGAAGTCAAACCCGGCTATGTTCCTTGGCATTAAAGGGCTTTACCACTAGACCACTGGTATTTTTTGTTCATATACTTACATTGATTTAATTTATACTGTTTTTTCACTCTAAAAACCGACCGGATCCGTCGGTTTTTTTATAAAAAAAATAAAAAATAAAAATAAAAAAACGACGGACTCCATCAGTTTATTTTAGAAAATAATATAACAAATAATTATATTTTTTCGCGCATTTTTGTGCAAAAAATAATCGACGCAGTCCGTCGGTTTTCTTAAAAAAAATATTTAAAAATATTATTGAAAAAACCGACAGAATCTGTCGGTCTTTCCGTCGGTTTTTTTTCTGTCGATTTTTACCAGTTTTTTTTTTTTTTTTGAGGAGCTTGAGGAAAAAGAATCAGAGAGAGAGAAATATAGGCCTGAGGAATGGTTTAATGATTAATCTGACGAAAGTTTATGAGTTTGTACACTGTGTGTATAAAAAAAAAAAGACGGAAACCAAATTTGCTAAGTTTTTAGATAGTTAAAGGACTAAAACCGGTAAGTATATAATTAATGGACCATTTTAGACCTACTCTCATAAATAAGGGACTATTTATGGCCTTTTGTCCAAATATAATGTCATCGCTTGCGTAAGCAAGGGAAAAATAGAAAATGCCAGGAACATTCGAACTCAAATAGTTATACTACATTTATGCAGAAAAAAGAACTTGCAAGATTTACAAATAAATATAAGGATATGTTTTACATGTCAACGAATTTTATCTTTTTTTTTTTTTTTTTGAAACAGCGATCGCATGGTTACAAAAATTGACACGAATCTCAAACAAACCCTTATATATAAATATTATATTAAACCAAAAGAGACGAGGCGTCTTTTGTATTTCCCACATTATCATGATGTTTTCACACGTCCTTCATCTTTTGTTCAGACAATATTGTTAGACCAAAAATACTATGATACAGAAAATTGTATTTTACGCTATATCAATGAGCTCTTTTTGAGTCCCCAAGGTTGGCAATACAGCAAATTGTATTTTACTCAAGCATAGAACAACTTGGTCCTTTTACAATTTCTTGATTCTCTGTTTTGCAAGTGCACAGGGACCAGGGTGTTACTCTTTTGGCTATTGCAGATATTGAAAGGACAAAGCTCCTACAAAGATGATTTCTTACCCTAAAATTTCAGCGTGTTTTCGCCACATCTTTGGATTATCGGGCGGCTATTAAGGTTTTAATTGCATTGAGATTTTTATGATTCTACCATGTTTGGAATAAATTTTGTTGTGTTTACAAAGTTATAGTACTCTAATCTTACCCATAATATTTGTTAGAATATTATCTCAAGGCCGTCAAACGCCGAAAAAACATTCTCTCATGAAAAAATAACCAAACGTTTGACAATTCTGCAAACTATTATTAGAAAGAAAACATAGGTATCCCCTAAAAAACCATTGGAAAGAGTGGAATCTGTTTTTCAAGCATCAGATTCCTGCTGGTATGTTTTGCATCACTCGTAGAAGTTACAATTATGGTTTAATTTCTTCACTATTTTTTTCACCATAATACTTTTTGAAGTTTTTACTTAACCCTGCTTTTGGGTTTTCAGTAAAAGAGCCGTACAAGCAGTTCAGAAAACGCCTAATATTCGTTTTATTTTTACTTTTAAATAAAATACAATACATAATGTACTGTATTGGAAAAATCAATTGAACAGGCTACTATATTCTTCTAGAAAATGAACCGCCTAATATTCTGTAGTATACTAGAGCGGTTGGTAAATTCTTCATATTAAAATTTCGTTATTTGTGCAATTTCTTTTTTTCAGCTAGGCTATTAATTCGAGCACCATAGAAACCACTTTAATAACGTCTCTTCTAAGTCTTCACTCAGAAAACCCGAATGTGAAAAATAAAAAGAAGACCGACGAAAATAAATAAAAAATAAAAAGAATACCATAACTCTATTAAACGTTTAGGAAGAAAAAAGAAACTAGGCAGACTGGTCTGTATTCGTATATTTCTGCCCAATTTTGTTGAATTGGTAAGGGGAAAAAATAGGTGGGCAAATTTAGACCGGCAAAAAATGGTTCCCTATTCGGACTATTAGCTTTAGACTGGCAAAACAATAGGGTTTGAACACAAGTTAATTAAAGCTTCACTTGAGTCATATATTTGAAATGCACAGATATGCTTATTTATTGTTTTAATTTCTAGTAAATTGATCTAGACTGGGATGCGGACCTAATATAAGGACTTCAAAAGTTATATACACTCAACCCTCCGTATAACGGCGTCATTTGTCCAAATAATTTTTGAATGCTATAGCGAATATTGTTATAGAGGACATCTAATATAACATAATATGAAAAATCGGTCTCAAAATATTTGGCCATTATAGTGATTTGTGATTATAGAAAATAACTGTTATAAAGAGATCTGACTCTACGTAAAAGTACTGTCAAATTAAATTATTTGAGATAGTTTATTCTGTAGTTTTATATCTTAGGCCTGTTAAATACTTGTCATTTATGGATTTCAAATCATTTATAACAATTAACTAATATCAGTTTAGTTATTTTCAAAGAGAATTCACAATGAAGCCTCGACGGCGATGATGATCTAAAATCTGGATTCTTGTTACCTTGAAGAATTGTTGTTAAATAAGTCAACTATGTGCTGACCCAAAATAAAAGGTTATTGTCTACCTTCCTATTTAGTATGTCATTTATCTTGTTTTTCTATCTAGTTCCATCTTTCAGGCATTTAGTCAAAAAAGGAAAAAAATGTTAAAGGGGGCTGGAGTGGATTTCAAATTTCTGAATTTAAAAAAGAAGTTGTAGCTGAAATTTTCATGTAATGGAATATAAACACACAACATCCAGTTTTGTTCTGACACTTTGGATGGTTGGAAAACACTTTTGAGTGTTATTTGGTACGAAGTTTTTACGGGAAATGTTTTTTGAAAAATGTTTTTTCTGGTAATGAAATAATTTTCTTATTTATTGTCTTATGGTTGGTAAATAAATAAAAAATATAGGCAAAAGGTATTTATATATAATCTAGCTTAACACTTGTGCTGAGTAGGGAGTGGGGGTAGGGGTGGGAGGAAATGAGGGTTGTTGGGGGTGATGTGTGTTGAAGGGTGAAGAGAAGATGATCAGCGTGAATTGTCATTTATAGAACTTATTTTCATTATTTCTACTAATGAAAAAGGTTTATAACTAACTTTGTGGTTTAAGAAATAGTAATTTTGTTCTCTATTTATAGTTGAGTTCAACTATACTCTCACCGTTAGGTCAACATTTGCTTTTATGTGCCAGCTAACCTAATGAAATCATTACAAATTAATACAAAAATAAAGAAGTTCAAGGTTATTTGTGATTTGTGAAATTGCACAAAACTGTTCCTTATTTGTTTGGTTCTCGAATTGTTTTGTATTGTTTTTTATTCATGAATATTTGTTTGATGTGGGATTTATGCTAAATTGTAGTTAATGCGGTCTAGAAGAGTATAAATATTTCTTTATAGTAGATTATGAGAACGCACTCTTTAATTAAACTCCAAATAACGTTTTTTGATCCATTATTAAGAAAACTATTTTTTATACAAAGTATAAACTGATAATTTATCTCGTCTTGATGCGCTTTAAATCTCATGGTGACAAAAAATCTATACAGTATTAAACCTCCTTTATCTCATCTTGATGTATTTTAAAGTCCTTGGTGTAAAAGTCTTTATAATATTAAACCTCTTTGCTATCTTGTATATTCATTTAAAATAATTTTTTGTAATGGAACATCATATATACATGGGGTGAAAATCATTTACACTGTCAACTTTGCTTTAGAATCAAACCTGCTTTAAAATCAAACGTCAATTTTGAACACTAGGCATTCTCCTCCACATATCATGTCAATTAACTTTTCTGAATGTCTATTCAACCGTCATATTAACCTTTGTCTTTTTCTTTTTATGTACTTTAAAATGATGATATTTCTTTTAATATATGTAACAAATTTTCTATAAGAAAGTAAAATTATTTTCGAGACAAAAGAAAGTGAGATATACTAATTGAATATATACATTAATAATACTCTATAATGAAATAAATGAGCAAAATAAGAAAATTTTGTTTTATTAAATATAATCATTTGATTATCACTTGCTGTTCTTTTCACAAGAATAATTGTGTCAATTTTGTTGAGCCAACTTTAACGGAGATAAAAATAAATAATTTTGCAACTTAAAAGAGTAATTTTGGACCTTTTCTCTAGAAAGAATTACCCAATGCATGTTCTGTTTGTGCTCACTCTTATTTCCTATAACAAAAATAAAACCGATAAATAGTAATTTGTTATGAAATAACAATAAAAATACGAGACAACAAGAAATATAGTTGATCTACAAATGAATTGATTTAGCTTTCTATCTATAGAGGAAATGAAGTTGTTGTGTGGCTTTTATGAAAGATGCTTGCAAGCTGCATGGGCTACTTGCAAGTTGCTTGTTTGATTGCAAGCCTCTTCATGAAATTGCTGTAAGGCCTTTCAGGAGCTACTTGCGAACTGCCTGCATAAGCTAATTGTAAGCTACTTATTTAATTGCAGCCTTCTCATAAAGCTGCTGCAACAAGGTTTTTCAGGGGCTGCTTACGAAGTGCCTACATAAACTACCTGCTTGATTGACCTGTTGGTAAGCTACTTGCTTGTTTGCAAGCTCTTCAGGAAGCTGTAGGAATATTTAAATGAACATCCTTTGAATGTTCTTTAACATCTATGATAAGATAGAACGTAGCCACATAATAGCTTTACACAAGTCTGGAGAGCATAGCTTGTTCACCCCCAACGAACACATACTCACAGTCTAACATTCTTTCCTAAACTTGAAAACATACACCTTTTAGGTACATAATCATAACAGACCTTGACGTAGCCTTCCAATTAACCAAACAGTGTTTAGTGTGTCCAACACAATTCAATCTGCATAAACATATACTCCCTCCATCCCAATTTATGTGATATATATAGTTCGTATTTCGAGTATCAAGCAAGAAAATCTTTGACCGAGATTTATTATATCCTTTAAATATTTTAAATTGTTAATTCTGATCTTTTAGTACTTTTTATGTAGTTTTTGAATATGTAAATTATTTTTTAAAAAACCTTAAAGATTGTATGTAGAAAGGCACCGTCAAAATAAAAAAGTACAACTATCGAAATCCGAATCTTAACATAACCCATCTTGGGTTCGCAAATAAAGCTACAATCTATCCAAATCCTAGCCCCTTTGTTAATCCCATCTTCATGTCCATAAATTCGTCACATGGTATTTATCAAGTCCTTGGAGCTAGTAATTGGAATAATTACGCCACTCATCCTCAGGCTTCGAGTTACTATTCGTTGTCTTCCTCACAAGACCTAAATCATGTTTAAACTAAGGGTGTCAAGTGGGTCGGGCCAGCCCGAACCCGGCCCGGTAAACTCGGCCCACCACCGGCCCGGCCCAAGCCCACTAATAGGTGTAAGGGGCTGGGCTAGGTGGGTTTTATTAGGGGGCTGGGCCGGACAAGGTGGACAGCCCACCAGCCCGGCCCACCATAAGCCCGGGTGATGGCCCACCGGGGCACCGGCCCGGCCCAGCCCGGCCCACTTCAAATTAAAAAAAAAAAAAAGATAAGTATTACATTTATTACTAATAATAAGTATTTTAAAAACATTGTATCCCAATAAAATAGTTGTAGCTATAATTGTGGGATTCTTAAAATTTTGGAAGCAAATATATGAAATATTTATTAATTATTCAAACCATAGTTAGAATCTTACTTTAGTTAATTAAAACTTAACCATTAATTTTAACTCATGTAATGTGTCTCTTATTCAAGTAAGAACTTGAGAAAAATGGAGACAATAAAAATGAAGAGGAATCGAATTCGTTAATATTTAATTGCTACTAAATGAAAAATAATTTACTTCTGAAATTGCTGATGCGTGAAATAAATCAAATACCCCTTTTAAGTTACTATCTTGCTGTTGGCTTACACAAGTTCAAAAATATTTCAATAGGTTATACAGTATACTATATAATAATATAAACTATTAGTTATATATATAATAATATATTAATATAATCTTATTAGTTTCAAATATTTTATATATAATAATAATTAAATATTTTTTAGCATATTGAAATGTCTCCACCGATGATGGAGACGTGACAATCTGCACATGACATTAGGACTTAGGATCAGATGAGATAATTAAATTAAGAACTTTGGTTTAGTAGCAAAACTCATGTGCATTGTTCCCATTTAGTTCCCATTTAGATGAGTAGGAAATTTAGAGAAAGAGGAGAGTAGGGAATTGTGAGATAATATGGAGAAGAATGAATGGTATTTATAGTTTGAAAATAGGGCCAAAGTATAATTTAAGGAACTTGAAGGTTAAAATAAAGTTGACAACAACTAGATTTTAAAGTATTAAACTTAATAAATTTTAGCATTAGAATTTTTTTTTAAAATAATTAAAATCCGGCTCGGCCCACTAACTAAAACCCGGCCCGGCCCACTAACTAAAACTTGGCCCGGCCCACTAACTAAAACCCAGCCCGGCCCACTAACGGGCCCGGTTAGCCCGACGTGTAGCCCCTATCCGAGGTGGGCTGGGCCGGACACCCTTTCCCTCTCCAAGCCCGGCCCCAGCCCGACCCACTTAACTTACGGCCCGGCCCGGCCCCGACCCGGCCCCTTTTGGCCCACATTTAAATGGCCCGGCCCGGCCCACTTGACACCCCTAGTTTAAACCAAGAATTCTGTCCACAAATACACTTACTAAATCATTTGGACGTCAAAATCAAGGTTCAATATGTGAGATTACCGATTTTGGTTCATACCCTAACTGTGAAGAATTTGGGATTCTCGATTAATTCTTGAAAATCTGAGAATGTCATTTGATTTAGGTATCATAACTTTGCATCAATTAAATGGTTGAAATCTACCAAAAATCAATTATTTCGTACATACCCTATCATGCTACAATGATTTCAGCACCCTCACGTGGGACCGTACAGACCTCGAGGTCATTTTGATCACATCATTAGGGTTATAATTAGCTTGACATCCAAAACTTACGGGGATAAAATTTATCCTTACTAAAGGATGATATGTAATTTACTCAAAACGCCTCTTATATGTGACTAAATAATTTAAATAATTTTGTAAGTGTTTAAGTTCTATGTTCTGATGGTATAATTTTATTTTTTACAGAACTAGGTATAGGTAAGTTGGTTGGTAATTTTAGATGAATCTCTTAATTAACATTAATGGTCTAGTAAAATAATAATTAACCTACTATTACAAGCTAAAATTTACTAATACAATAACAATAACATACCTAATGAAAGTCCACATAGTGGGGTCTGGGAGGGTAAAATGTACGCAGATCCAAGATAGAGAGGTTGTTTCGGTAGACTAGACTTGACTAATAATATAACAAATATGTACTGTATTAACAAACATGGACAATTAATGAAAAGATCAAAAGATCTGATGAAAGAAGGTGACAGCTTTGTAGATTCGTTCTCATGGTTTGGTCTTTTGCTAAGTTTAATTTGATTTTTGCAGATTGGATGATTGAAAAAATCAGTAAGCTACTGCGTCAAAGCTTACCTTTTTTAGAGAAGACAAAGGACCTTTTTTCTTTCTTTTGTGTTTTCCGTTTGTATGCCGCCAAAATTTTCATTCCTCTCACATGTCAAATTACTTCTCATTTCCCACATCCACCCCCCCCACACACACACCCACACACACCCACCAACCTACCCCCTCTTCCATCAGCCTATATATATAACTTCACTCGGCCATACGCATTGAAGGTGTCTGTGTTTCATTTATCCCAACAAAGTTTTCTCCGCCTCTTGTGTTGCTCTAAGTTGATTGACCACCAGATGTCAAAGTGGAACTTAAATTTAGATTCTTCATCTGATGAAGTTGTTGGTGAGCAATTATCTCTGAGTCATTTAAAGGTTGATGAAGTCCATAAGCCAAACTTTTGGGACCACTCGCCACCAACCCTACTGACCTTAGGTGCCCCTGGGGTGGAAAATCATGTGCCTAAGTTTGGAACTACAAATTACTCATCAAGTACTCAATCTGATTCTCAGCAGCCACAACAAAGAAAGATTATGACAAGACCTTGTCATAAAATCCTAGATAGGGAGTCAAAAGGGAAAAAGAGAAAATGTGGAGAAGATTTAGTGTCTGAATTTGATGTGAGTGTAGTCCCCGCGATGGACAAATTATGTAGCTAAATAGCGAAATTCGTGGCCAATTCTATTTAGCAATAGATTAACGACATATTATTAGCTACGACTGACTTAGCGACGAAGTTCGTAGCTAAGTCCAGTTTCTTTTGGGTAGTGATAATTGATATTGTGTAATGACAAGCGATTGACTTATTAGCTCAAACATGTCTTGATGCATTGTGCATGTGGTTTAGTTTTCATTTTATTATGATTTGATTGTAGTACTACTCTTGTTATTATCAGGCTAATGGAAGTGGGTTGACATCAAGAAGGAATGAAGATGGTTTGCAGCAATGTTCTAAAGCAAGTTCTGTTGAAATGCATAAAATGAGTGAGAGGGTTAGTCTTCTTCTAATTACCTTCACGCAAAGTATTTATGGCTTGTTTAGATTACAAATTTCAAAAGTCTTTCTTTCTTCTTGTGAAATTCTATGTCCAGTTAAAGATCATCACATAAAATGGAACGGGGGCGGAAGGAGTATTCATAATTGAACGTGGTTTATGTCATGACTCTCATGGCTACGCATAGTTTAGTGAGTGTACATATATCATCACATTGTTCCTTTTTGTGTTAATGAATGTGAACTTAGAATTTATTATATAGGCTGTGGGCGCTTGCAATATGCTTCTATATTTTATATTTAATTTGTAAGTCATATGTTTCCTCTTGTTGTTCTACATGCAGAAACGTAGAGACCGGATTGCAAAAAAGGTGAAGGCTCTGGAGGAACTAATACCCAATTGTAACAAGGTCTTCCTTATTCACGTTTATGTTTTGCGTAGTCCAAAATCAGAACTTGTCTCGAAATGGCTGAAAGTTATCAATTTATTTCATACTCATTGTAGGCATTTGATTGTTATCCATTCGTTCATGCCAATCTCAACTGGACTTGGAGATAACCTTCTTCAACAAGTTGCATAGTGCTTATAATTGAATACCTATATAGCGATAGCATATGGTACATAGAAGAGTTATGCTAGTTGAATCTGAAGAGATCACATATCTTGATCATCAACTTGTTATCAAATTTTTGCGGTTTAACTTTGTTATTCCACATTACTTTCTTTCCGTCGTGTTTGCAAAAGACTAGAAATATCTTTTGTTCTCATTTTTTGCTATCATTTGTTTACTTCTTTAAATGTAGATACGACTTACTCAAAATTCTGCGTAGGCCACTAGCTCCGCTACGTACTAACAAGGACTAGAGGTAGATTGGGCAAATGTGAGTCTTTGAACATGTTTAATTGCTAATGTACTTATTAATTGCTTGCTAGGTGATGTCAATGGATGGATTTCCAGCATGGCATTCAACATCCACTCTACTAGCTGCCAGAAACCAAATAATGCAGAGCACTCTACAATTTAATCCTTACGTGCCAGTAATGCCAAGGATAGCATTTGACTCCTATTTTGGTTTTGGGACATCTATTAATTATAGCAATATGCTTTCCCCCAATTTGTTCCCAATGATGCCTCTGCCTTCCACGGGCAGTCACTTTCCATTTTTGCCCCTTGCCTCCATCACAAGAAAAACTTAGCTGAAAAATGCAAAAGCTTCTTTCCAATCTTTTTTATTTCGTTGGGCATGTCCAACTCACATATAGTTTTTGAGGAAGCTGGTTTTATGTTCCCCTCCTTTATGTAATCGTTTTTTGGATCTTAATATGCAAGGTACAAGCCAATGCCGAACTTTAGTGACGACTTTAACTAAAAAAAAATAATAATAATAAAGTGTTTGACTAAGCTCCTAGGAAAAGAAATAAGTATTTTTGTCTAGTAGCATGAGTTGTTTTTTAGAAGCTCTCCCGAAGCACTTTTGGAACCTTGGCTAAGCACAATTGCTGCTCAATATTTGTAAAATTCAAATTGATTAGTGAAATACAAATGGCTACTATCTAAATTGTTTGTTGGAAAATGCTGATTTTTAACATAAAATACTTTTTAAAATAAGCAAATTTAGCTTGGCTAGGCTAAAATCTCTTCTGCTGGGTGGTATAAAAGAAAATCAGTATTTGAAATTGCAGTACTTAATTATAAGTTTCTCTTATGCTGTTTCTGTTGGAAATTTGTATGTTCTTTTCAGTAAGATTTAGAAGAGTCTGGAAGCAGGGTATTAATTAGAGAGATTAAGGCTTTAATACTATGTTGACTACTTCACCAAATGAGCAACAAAATAGTATTAGAGAAATCTGGAATCAGGTGTCTTTAGTATAAATTAAGCTGCAGTGTATCTAAGATTTGTGACAAGCACATATATTAATGAAATATTATTCACAAGCATTCAACAAACTTATTTTCTATATCGTGTCTTGTTCTTAAAAAAATTGTTCTGGAAATCAGTCCATAAGCACCAGAAATTTTACGAGTTTATAGTTAATAAAACGGTAAGCAAAGACACTTCTGTTTTGTACAGAAAAAACAGTCGCATTAAGAGTTACTAGGTTAACAATAGTAATGAAAATATAAGGAATTACTGCAAGCAGGAAAGCAAATTTTCTTCATCACTCCTTTAGTATTTAGTATTTATATTAATTACAAATTACAGCATTTCGTGCACCTCATATAACCAATATAAACATTGTCCAACTTATTAATGAGTTGACTTAAAACCTCTTCCTTTCCTTGACGGGTCCCCTTGGAATCTTGTTAAGAACCTTCCTATCAAATTTCTTGTACAACTTCTTCATATCTTGGTTCCCTTTGCTTGCTAGATAATCCACTTTGTCTTGATTCCTTTCATAAATAGCAGGTAATGTTGCCAGGCAAAGAAATCCTAATAACCCATTAAATAAACACACAATATTATATTATAATATTGTCACTAGGGTCGGGTTTTTAGGTGCGAAAATGGATCAACAAATAGGTGAAGTGGCATGTCATGACCGAATATATACATTCTTTTTTAGTAAGAACTACTTTTAAATATGTTAGTGAATAGTTGAGTGTCTTTTATGTGACAAAACAAAGAATATGGATTTTTAAATAATATGATATCCTTTTGTGCTAATTTATGTGACTTTTTTTGCTCATTGAGATTCAAACTATGTGAAGCTCGACTAACATTCTAAAATATACTTTTTTGCCATTATATTGACATGAGAGGACTTGCAATTTTAGTTCTTTTCATATAGGTTTTAAATATCTAAATTCCAGTTTTAAAATAATGAGTTATTCCACTTTAATTTAGCTTCGAAGATTAGCCAAATTAATTTTCAATAAGCGAAACATATCACATACATTGAAATGGCGATTAAAGTTTGATGATCACCAAAGCAATTTCCCTGAATGAGAGTATATATAATTCTGTAACCTTACCCAGATACAACAGATTCAGAGAGCTGAAATAATTTCCAATTACTGATAATACCCACAGAATAGTGATTGCCTAGCACCAAAAGAAGTACCAAGAAATTGAGATTAAACATCAGCAATAAAATAAAATAAAATAAAAAATAAGGTCAAATGGCAATGCTATAGAATGTCATATTTACCAGAAAAAAGGTTCTAAAGTCTTTTCCAGATGAAATCTCATAGAACTTAGATAACATTGAGTTGAATTTTCCACATAACCATCTGAAAGTTGAATCCGATATCATGATAGCACGTAAATCAGGAGGAGCCCTGAAGAATCAAAACAGAGGAACACATTATTATCAGCATAATTCAGACCAGGGAAGAAATATAACGAAATTAAATACTCCTTCCGTCTCAATTTATGTGGCGATATTTGACTGGACACGTGACTTAATGAAGAAAGAAGGACTTTTGAAACTTGTAATACTCCTTCTGTCCTAATGTATGTGACACTTTATGCTTCTCGAGATTCAAACTATGTGAACTTTGACCAACATTTTAAAATATATTTTTCCATCATATTGATGTGCGAAGAATTAGAACTTATAATACTTATTGTATAGTTTTTTAATATTCAAATTTTATTTCAAAATGTTAAGTTGATATAATCAACTGGTCAAATTGACTCTCGAAAAACGAAAAATATCACATAAATTTGGATGTAATGAGTATATAATAAGTCATAAATATTTGTATTATTATAAATCATCTCAATAAAGATAAAATGAAAATCTTATGAATAAGAAAGTATGGCATTTGTTTTTTAAATAAATTTAAAAATAAAGTATATCACATAAACTAAGGCAAAGAGAATATAATCTTTTTGTGAAGCCATTGCTTGGAAAATTACCAATCAATAAGTCCCGCCCCAGTAGACCAGATGAACAGAATCAACATCAAGATCATGGAAATGTGACACAAAAGAGAAACAAAGTTGTACTCCACTACTTCAAAAAGGAACCATGTCATTGTGAATCCAAATAGAATCGCAGCTGATATTGTCCTGTCCCTCCATAATAAAATATCCGCGACTGTAGGAAGATAAATAGAGAAAAAGAAGTCAATTTGTTGTAGTGTTTTTTCAAGTTTGTCCCAAAAAGACTCATACCATAAATCCTACTAGCAATTGATACTCATTCTATCTCCATTCATGCGATACACTTTCTTTTTCCATTTAACCCAAAAAGACTGATTCGTTTTAATATTCAGAAATAATTTAATTTTAAACTTTTCATTTTATAGTTATAAAATTATTTATGATTTGTTTTAGATCACAGGTTTCAAAAGTTTATTAATTTGTCTTTCTTAAATAAACTTCTGTGCCCAATCAAAGTGCTTAATATAAACGGGGACCGAGGGGATAATATAGTAAATAACCTGTTATTACATGTTAAAATGTTACTGATTATTATGTAAAGAACCTCTACAGTATCAATTTATATAACTTATATCATATATTAGAAAATGCAAGCAAGGAAGTGAAGATTAAAACAAAACATATACTCCCTCCGATCTAACTTTCTTACTTTGACTAAGCACAAAGTTTAAGAACATAAAAAAGATTTTAAAATTTTGTGATTTTAGACTAAAGATGAGTGTAATGTATATACCAAAATGTCTTCTGAATCTTGTCGTTAAAACATGTTACGTAAAATATTGAAATTTTTAGAGACACTACAAGAAAGTATAGAAATCGTAACAAAAAATTTTATATTTGGCAACAACTTAGTTTTATTGTTGGCAAATGATTTTTTTGTTGCCAAAGAATTTATTTTTGTTGTCATAGTATTGATTATTGTTGCAAAGAGTACTTTTGGCAACAACAAAAGTTCATGCAACAAAATATATTTTTTTTGTTGCCAAAAGTACTTTTTGCAACAATAATCAATCTATGGCAACAAAAATAAATTTGTTGCCAAATATATTTTTTCTTGTAGTGAGAGTTACCAAATATAAGAAAGATTCTCTTTTAAATAGATTAAAAAGGAAACTAAAATACTGAAATTGAAAAGAAGGAAGTACTAAGAAAAAGGTAAGTCACCTTTTCCTCCTCCAAGAATTGCATGCATGGGTCTTTGACGAGCAAATAATCTTTTGGGAGGTGCTGAATATGAAGGGCGGGGATCATCAGAATCAGAAGAATAGATCGGCATTTTTTATTATAACTTTGAGGGACAAATGATGTTGTACAAGTTGTTAATAATAATGGTAGATACAGATGATGATGAGAGTTCATTAGAACAGTAGGGTTTTTATAAGTAGTTGCAATTCAAAAGCTAATTGGTTGCTAGCTAAGAGAACCGATACAAGCAAAGAAAGGAATGGATTTAGCTTTGCATGGAATATTTGCTTTACATCATGAAACCTTTCCCTTCTCTTATGGAGCATGCTCTTTATTATTGGAAGATTATTACTTAATCCTCTAATCCATGTGATGGTTCCCTCGAAAGTTTGCAAGTTGAACGATTTAGATGTAAAAGTTGGTTTTTTCTTTCTTTGCTGTGATTTTTGTTTTCCCTGAATATATTAATCTTGACTTAATTTTTTTTAAGTCGCTTCTGAATATGATTACATCTTCTAAATTGCAAAAACATACTAAGAGCCAGTTTGGATTAGCCGGAAAAAAGGGACTTTTAAGCATAAGTGCTTAAAGTACTTTTTAAGTGCTGAAAGTTATTTTATAAATAAGCAGTTACGTGTTCGGATAAAAGTACTTAAAGGGTTTTTAGAGGTAAGGTGTCACGCCCCGAATCATGGCCTGGGCGAAACACGGCACTCGGTGCCTTACTGCATGTGACTGAGCGAATCACATGGCTTGCTGAATCATCATGAGGCATAACATGAGCGGAATATAACGTGAATGCATGATGAGCCTTTATAAAACGTAGTAAGTCATATTACTTAATAAAAATACTTGTTTAAACATGAGTGCGGAAATAACATGAATGAGCTAAAATGGTTATACTACCCCGAATGTCTAACATAACATAACTGACTTGTCTAGTCTATGAAACCTCTATCATGAGTCTGACTGGAAAACATGCTTACTGGGACAAGGCCCCCAACATACCTTAGATGCATAACTAATCATAAAACAAAAGTTGACTAAACCCCGAATGAGATGGGGCACACCAATAAGCTGATACGAATGCTGTCCTACTGAGCAGATGTGTCGTCCTGTATATCAGTACCTGCACGTGAAATGCAGGCCCCCCGGGCAATAGAAAGGGGACGTCAACACTTAGAATGTACTGGTATGTAAAGCAACTGAATGAAATAACATGGGACATGAAATAATAATGATAGGAACTGAAACCTGGTCATGAACATGAATACATACATATATATAAAACATAGTAAAAATATCATAAGTAGGGAGAGCAATAACTTATAACCGATCCATGGTCTGGTGCTTGCGTCCCGCCAGCAGAACACTCAGTCCTTGCGAGGGAACATGAGATTTAATAAAATATGAAAGGATTCAGTCATTATGAGAGATCGTCCGGGACATGGGTGGAGCGATCCTCATCCTTCGGTGGCTACGTAGTTTCAGGCTATCTGAAGCCTTCCTCGATAATTAAAGCAACTCCCAAAATCATGAACATGTAAAATAAGTGGCACTTGCTGCCCATGGTTTTCATGAATATAACTTGCTTGTACATGGATATCATAAATTATAGCTTGCTTGCATGAACTTGTAAAACATGTATAGTATTTTCTTGAAAATAGCATAATATATCATAAACTAGCATGCATGAACCCATGGAATGAGATATATGGATTTTTCATAGATTACGGACAGATTCTTAATAATCATAAAGAAATATTAAGAACTCAATGATGGAATTATTACAATTCATACATAATATAATCATGGACATGGACCTAGGGTTATCATGAACATGGTATAGAAACCCTAGTTTTCGCAGAGAATCATAATTTATGGATTATGAGGCGTAGGGAAGAACAATGATGTTCCCACACGTAGATAGTAACTCTACATACCTTAATCGCTCCAAAACTTGAAAAAAAAAAGTCTGAATCTTTGAAGAAGAATTCCAAAAGCTTTGAATTTGGAAACCTTGAGAGGATTTTCACTGATTTTCGTAGCTACTGTTCGTGGCTCAAAGGGTACTACTGCGGAGCCCCAAATCCAATATCCACCGTTACTATTTTAGACTTATGTGTTATGAACACTCAGTTAAAATTTGGGCTTGATCCAACGGTTAGATTATCGAGACACACCAAATTAATATGGCTGGTCGGAATGAAACTCAATAGAAAAATACTAGAGTTTTCTCCAACTTTTTACAACTCTTGATTTTTATAGGGTAACGGGATGGATGGATTTATTCTAGTCTTTATAAATGATAAATCTTGTAGAATACAAAGCTTCTTGATTAACATATTTACCTTGGAGGAAACCTTAGGAAACTAGATTGCCAAACCAAATTCTTGAAGGTTTCTTGATTTTTCTTGATGCAAGAATGAGTTTCTTGCAAGATTAAAGTGTCTAGGTTCTTTAGGGATGGAGGTAGAGAGAAAAAGAATAGTCTCTTAGGGTTTAGAATAGTGTTAGGGACGTTTTTACTTCATACAATAATAAAATAAGGAGTCCCAATTCGAGTAGGAAAAGGCTAAAAACGTAACCCAAAATCTGAAAATTCTGCTCCAACCAGTGATAGTGAAACAGGAATAACTCTTAGCACAGGGCTCCGTTTGAGCTCCATAAGATACCGTTGGAAATATATTACAAAGGGCTACAACTTTCATGTTTTAAGTTTTCTCAAATTGTTAACTAATAAAGGAGTTATGGGTGCCTAAAGTAGGCTGGTCAACCACTTTCGTAATACGTACAAACTTTCAAATTTTTCTCTCAAACTCTAACGTTACGAGTCTAACATGAATTCTAAGATACGAGGTGTTACAATAGTGTAAGGCTTGCCTTAGGCGAATCCCACATCGGTTTAGGCGAATCCCACATCGGTTGGGGAGGAGAACGAAGAGTGTTTTATAAGTGCTTGGATACCTCTCCCTTGTAGACGCGTTTTAAAACCGTGAGGGGCGAAGGCTCCAAATCGGACAATTTCTACATGCGGTTGCCTGGGTTGTTACATAAGGGTAGTATTGAAATTAACTGAAAATATAAGGGATAAAAGGGTAAAGTTGTTGGTCAAACCAAAATGGCTTTTAAGCCCAAAACAAAAATGGGGTTCAGCAACTTCTTTGTTTTGGCTTATTTTAAGCATTTTTTAACTTAATTTAAGTTGTTTTGTATTTTACCAAACACCCCAATAAGTTAAAAAATGGCTTATAAGTTGGTTTGACCAAGTCAATCCAAAGGGCCACTAACTGTAGAAAATGCTTCTCACATTACAATTCTTGGAAGCAGATACATCAATATATACATAAGTTTCTTGGAGACTATTACTACAAAGTAGTCACTCCTAAGGACTCCTAATGAGATAATAATTATATTCATAACATTCAGCAACTATATATATACAGTTACACTCGAATACAAATTCCTACGTAACGTTATCCTTACATGCTCCCTCAGGTTGAGCATGGTATGGAATAACTGTCAACTTGTGCTTCAAGTCCTGGAACCGGACCTTGGACAAAGGCCTGGTGAGAGCATCAACCACTTGATCATGAGAACTCACATACCTGAATGATAAGGACTTCGCACGAACCTTGTCCCGAACAAAATGAAAATCGATTTTCATATATTTTGTTCGGGAATGAAAAATGGGATTAGCAGTTAAGTAGGTGGCACTAAGACTATCACACCAGAGAATAGGAGGAGCAGTGGTGAAGCATCTAATCTCGCAGAGGAGAAGCTCGATCCATGTCATCTCAGAGGTGGCAGCAGCTAGTGCATGATACTCAGCCTCTGTGCTCGACCGCGATACAGCTCTTTGCTTCCAAGAACCCCATGAAATCAAATGGGAACCAAGAAAAATAATGAACCCGTGGTAGACTTTCGATCATCAACATCACTTCCCCAATCCGAATCACTATAACTATGAAGTAAGGTAGAGGATCCACTAGAAAATAATAAGCCGTGAGAAGTAGCAGCCTTGACATAACGAAGAATACGTTTGACAGCAACCCAGTGAGAGTCCATAGGACAATGCATAAACTGTGATACTTTATTTACTGCATATGTTATATCGGGTCTCGTAAACGTCAAGTATTGTAGAGCTCCAACAGTACTCCTATATAGAGTTTGATCATGAAATGGACTTCCACAAGTATTGGAGAGCTTGGATGAGGATGAAGCTGGTGTCGAGAATCGACCACACGACCCCATTTGCACACGATTAAGGAGGTCCAATGCAATCCTTCACTTGTCCAGTTGGCTTGAAGGCCCAAGAAATAGGATAATTTTCCCAAATCTCTAAAGACAAAATGAGTTTTCAATTTGGCAATAAGAGCTGCAATATGAGCGGATTTAGAACCCATAACCAGAAAATCGTCAACATAGATTAAACAGAACAAATTATCAGTAGCATTCGGCATGTAGAACAAAGAGCTATCAGTTTTCGATCCCACAAAACCTAGAGAAAGAAGTACATCCGCTAAAAGTTTATTCCACATATGCGGAGCTTGTTTGAGGTCGTACAGAGACCGTTTAAGTAAACATACATAGTCGGGATGAGTAGGATCAACAAACCCGGGAGGTTGAGACATATATACTGTCTTATCTAAGTGCCCATGAAGAAATGCATTGGAAATATCTAGCTGTGTGATGTGCCACTGATGAGACACGGTCAAGAATAATAATAATCGTATTGTAGCTGACTTAACCACTAGACTAAATGTATCAGCAAAATCGATGTCTGATTGTTGATGATATCCTTTAGCCACAAGTCGTGATTTATAGCGATCTAATGAACAATCCGACTTTAACTTTGTCTAAAACACCATTTACAACCAATTACATGTTGAGATGGTGATGGTGCAACTAGTTCCCAAGTACCATTTTGAATAAGTACATTATACTCCTCGAACATGGCAGGACGCCAGTGAACATCCTTAACAGCCTGTGAATAGCAAGAGGGTTCCAGTATTGCCGATGATTGTGTCACAACAGACATTGAAAATGGTTTCTTTGGCTTGAACGAACCTGTTTGTGTTCGTGTGACTATTGTTTGCACAGGAGAAGCTACTGGACGTAACGTACTAGTAGTTGGAGTGTCTCCAAGATCAGTAGAGTGCATAGTATTAAGAGATCGAGTATGTTCATCAACTTCAGTCGGTGACATCAAGTCTACACCATGCGAAACTCCATCATTTAAAGGTCGATCTGTAGCAGTTGTGTGTCCAGGAATAGGTTCAACAGGTGACGAGGATGTGTCTTTTGTCAAGGATTTTATAGGAAAAAAGGGTGAAAGTTGTTTCGATTGTGACAGAGTCGGTCTAAAGCTTCAAGGAGCAACAGAAGGCTGAAATGGTGACGTGATATTGAGAGGTTCTGGTTTTTCATTGGTTATAGATGGAGGTACCACGATATCCTGTGAAACAAAAGGGAAAATATTTTCATCAAAGATTACATGACGAGAGATGTAAAATTTTGAGGAAACTGGGTCAAAGCATTTGTACCCTTTGTGTAACTTACTATAGCCGAGAAAAACACACGGTTTAGATCGAAGAGACAATTTATCCTTTGTATGAGGACGAAGCCACGAAAAACAACGACAACCAAAAATACACAGCAGAGAGTAATCTGAATCAGTGTTAAACAACACGTAAAATGGGGTTTTATTTTTTAAGCGTGAAGTTAGTAAGCGATTTATAGTATACACAACGGTATCAAATGCATTCGTCTAAAATTTGTGTGGGACATTGGCGTGATGTAGTAATACTCGGCCAGTTTCAATAATATATCTATGTTTTCTTTCGGCACAACCATTTTGTTCCGGGGTATACGAACACGAGGAACGCTGCAAAATGCCATTATCTCTTAAGTAATTTTAGAGGGCTTGATATTCTCCTCCCTAATCTGCCTGAAAAGTTTCAATGGGATAACCAAAGTATTGCTCAACAATAGTACGAAATTGCATTAATATTGAAAGAACTTCAGATTAAAATGAAGAAAATAAATCCATGTATATTTGCGAAAGTCATCAAAGAAAATCACATAATATCTTTACCCTTCATTAGAAACAACTGCAGCCGGGCCCCAAACATCCGAACAAACTACATCTAAAGGCCCAGAGGCTTGAAAAATATACTCGTGAAAAGAAACTTTATGGCTCTTACTAACAACACATGTAGAACATAAACTAGAAGATTTAAATGAAGGGACAATGACGCTAGATTACACTGCTTGACGAACTGTAGGAAAGAATGTATGAGCCAAACGAGCATGCCAAACCCCAAGGGATGCAGCATAAGCCGCAGGTCCAAATGACTTCAACATAGGAAGAGAATATAGTCCAGCTTCACTTGGGCCTCTATGCAGTATGTCCCTCGTCACCAAGTCCTTAATAACAAAAATGTTAAGAAATAATTCAATTGAAACTTGGTTAGACTTAGCAAAGGAACTAATAGCTAATAAATTGTGAGTAGCAATAGAAACATGCAGGATGTCATCAAGATTGTACTACTTTTTATCATAAATAACAACTGAACTTTTACTAATGTGAGAAATAGGAAGTTTGGAACCATTACCTAACGTAACTTCTTCAGGGCCTTGGTACTCGGATGAAACCCAGGTTATCAAGATCAGATGTGAGGTGATGTGTGATGCCACTGTTGACACCCAATTTCGTCCCTCCTTTATTCCAATTTATTTCCTCGGCCTTCTAAATTTATTGGCGAGCTAAACGTTTTTCACTATTAATATCGTTATTTTCATTTTTTCACTATTACTAGCATCACTTTATCAGAAATTCTAAGAGGGTTCGTTGTCACTTTATTTTCGTTAAATTAATTATACTTTATCAAGTCTTTTATTTTCTACATATTAATCATTAATTATCATAGTATATATATTGTGCTAGTTACTAAATTAGAAGCCCAAAAATAATTAAAATAGAGGAGGAAGGACCAATATTTTTCAGCCAAATTAACGGCCCAAAATACAAACACAATATCCATTAATTCCACCAGCCCATATTTTTTCTACCCAACTAGCCCATTACCTAAGTTACCCGACTAGCCCACATTTTTCTACTAGCCCATTACCCCTTCAGACCAGCCCACATCCCTTAAACAATTCCAACGGACCAGCCCACTACCCTTCACCCGACCCGACCTGACCCGACCGACCCACTTTATCTTAAACGTTTTCATCGTTCTTTTCACCCAAAAAAACTAGCCGATTTGTCCTCTCTCTTCACGCCTCTTCTCTCTACGCTCTCTCCCTTCAATCTCTTCGATCAGTCCCTTTCCTCTTCCCCTCCATTTTAGCTAACTTCCGTTCCTCTTTAGCAATAGACAGAGACTGTCTTTCCATTTCTATGAAAATCTGCCCCGCTCAGTACTTTTTCCACTCTTGGATGAATACGGACACGAAAAATCCTCAAAGACTAGAGAAAGTCGGTCCATTTCGGGCAAGAATCCTAATCAAAACACGTGAATCCCTTCAACGTTCGGATTAGCACGGGTCTTTGACTCGATTTTGAATCCATTTTTTTTTTCAAATCTCGCCCAGAATTAAAGCGAAACCCTAGCCTCTATCACCTATAAAAATGACTTTAAGTCCTCAGCCGAAAGGGGGGATTGAAGCCACTGATCGGAATACACAAAGTTACCCCCCTAAAATTTCATACCATTCGACAAATTATTTTAGCCCGTTCTTGAATATTTTCTCATACGAGTTCCTTTCAGCTGCCTTAACCCCTCCAAATTATTTACGTTTTTTTTTCAATCACTATATCTGGGAATACTCACTTGAAGGATTTAAGTCGTCTATTCATTCTGCTGTCACTTTGGAATCGAGGGTAGATCAAGATCGTCGTCCCGTTCACTGCACCTACAAAAGGTCGATGGATCTTAAGCTTTAGCTTTCCTCTGTTTTTTTCCTTTCACTAGCATATGTGTAATAAATCTGGCTGTTTGGAATGAAAGTGTGAATTAGAGTTCTCTAATGTAAAATCATACCTTCGGAGCATGTTAATGTTGTACATCTGATGTTTGTGTTGATATTTTGACATCTGTTGCGTTGGTGTATTTTGTGAAGAGACGTCGAGCATTTCCCTCTTCGATACTTATGTCGTGTTATGAAATTTAAGCAAGGATTACTCTGAGTGTTTGATATGATGAAATGATCATACAACATGTCGATATTGGTTATTGACTTTATTTGGTCCCAAGTCTGCGTTCTGTGTTTAGTCCTATTAGTAACTGTGTATTAGATCTTATTCTATGTTCAGTTTGTTAGTATGTTTATGTGAAAATAGACAAGTCTCAGACCCTGATACTGGGTATATCCGAGTGTTTGTTTGTGAAAGTTCATGTAATAAATCATGTCAAGGCTGACTCTGGAGTTTCGGAATATGAAACGTCATTTGACAATATTTCAGCTTTCAGCCATTTTAGGAATTATGCTTCGTGAAATTATTCTTAAGTAAACATCTTGTTATTCTAGCTAAACGAATAATTTTCTGTATTTTAGTATGATGTGTTGGCAACATGGCTAAGGCTCCCACCCACCTTATATATATTTTAACTCATTTTATTTTAGTTCGAGTAATTACATATGCTAAAATAAATGGCACTGCTACTTTGCCTTCCTGTTGCGTTAGGAGACTCTTTATGCCCATCTTGAGATTAAATTACCCTTGCTATGTCTAAAGGTAGTTTAAACCTTGTTCTGTGAACTATGTGTTCGTTTAAGTTGCATAGCTTTTCTGGTCTAGGACAAATGTAGAGTCAACCTTCTCCCATACTGTAAATCTCTTTGCTTTCTGATAAACCTTTTCTTTTAATCTGTATTAGCATGATGGGAATCTGTAGTTTGTCTATTACATGAATGTGAAACTCATGCATACATTATGATGTATACATGAGAGTATACCTTATATATATACTGTGGGTTCATTTTGTGAATTGGACATAAGTATGATGTGCTTCGGGCCTGCCCATTAACGTTCACCAGAATAATTTATGAAATCTTAAAGTTGCACTAGAATACTTAAAGGTATATCAGAGTAGTTTTAGCGAGAACAACTTGACATTATGTGACATAGTGTAAATATTTAAGGGATCAGCTTAGATTCTCCTACTACCTTATACGATGGCATGCATTCGTCCCTGTGCTATATAAATATCATGCCCTCTTATGTGTTGAAGCTGAAAATTAAATACTGTGTGATTCTTTTAATTTCCATCTTCATATATTATTCCAAATCAGATTTCCCCTCTAATTATTTGTCTCTTTATCTTATTTTTTTTTACATGTACACTCCGGAGCAAAATGGAGTCTTTCTTAAAAGACTCTCACTGTTGCATAAGTTTCTTGCCATCGCTAGATTTGGAATCTGAGTCTTCTTTCAGTCAGATCCCTAGCTCTTGAAATGCATCAGATCAGAAAGAAAATAAAGCGAGGGAGGAATCAAGAATCCGCGTCCTCTGTCCACCCTTTTCCCTCTCTAGAAAAGAAAGAGTGGGCTGTTGCATTTTTAGATTAGTTAACTGTTTGTTTGTGTTTACTAACTTGTGATTGTTTACTTAATTTGTTTAAGTTTATCGACATTAGAACACCTAGTTATCAAGTTATTTGGCATAGAGGATCATCACTTCTAGATTCGATTTATCACATGAACATAGTATCTAGCTATAAGAACTTTGAATCTATGGTTAAATTAGAGTAAGAATATACATAGCTTCATTTCTGTTGTCCTAAACTTCAGAAAGATTTTGTATTTCTCTAATCTTAGCTTAACTCGTGGGGATACTTTATCCAAATGCTTTTTCATGAAAAAATCGAATTTGCAAAGAGTCTAAATAATTCCTTTAAATTCAGATTTTCTATTTGATGGGGTAAGTCAACCATTAAAGTCGTCACTTAAGTCTAAACCTGTTTTTCTTATCAACTTTAAGTCCAAACCTCTGTATGTAAGTGCCGCTATCTAGCCTATATCAAATTCAGTTTTTTTTCTTGCTTCGGGAAATGGACGTTATTATTTTACTTACAACTTAAGCCCCCTTTTATGAAAATTATTACATTTTCTACAAGTCTTATTTTGAATAAGCATTACTACATTTAAAGTCTTAACAACATTTACCAATCTTATTTTAAAATAGCATTCAAAGTCTTCTTATATGCAAATTATTATATTTTCTGTGAACCTTATTTTCAACCACATTATTATATTTTCTTTAAAACCCTAGCTACATTTCCTAACCGTTTTCTTAAAATTTAAACACTTTGTTCACATTTTTCGCCTTAATTAATTAACTTTAAGTCTGGTCGGTTAACCATTATTAATAGACCTTAAAGGGTGCCTAATACCTTCCCTTTAAGTTAGTTGAACCCTTACCTAGAATTTTGGTTTCGTAGACTTAAAACAGAGTTAACTTTAGAAAATGACTTTAATAAACTTTAGGTTCCCTAATTCACCGTAAATAATTAGGTGGCGACTCCCAACTTTAATTAACCCCGGAATTGTCGGGATGTTGTAAACTATTTTGACAAAATAGGGTATAACAGCCACTGTCCATTAACCAATTTTGTGGAGACGAAGTTCTTGATAAATTGGAAATAGGTAGTTCGGACACTTTGTTGCCATTGTTAGTCTTAGGAGATGGACACACACGTGCAATGTGACCTTTACCTTCACAATTATGACGAATAACTCCAGACATGTCTGAAGCGTGGGATGGAGTATAATTGGAATGAGCAGAGTTCTGAAATCCACGATTTTGAGACGATTAAGTAAACCTTGATTGGAGGAGCGCCCACGGCCTCGACCCCCTCGACCTCTACCACGTCCAAGAGTGGTAAAGAAGGAACTCTGAGTATATTATATTGTTGGTGAAATGAGTGTAAAGGCTTCATCCCTTTTTAATTGTCGTTCTTCATTCAAAAACAACGCATAAAATGCATCAAAAGTGATGTCCTCTTGACGTGATTCAAGTGACCTGGTAAAAGGACAATAAGTAGGTCCTAGTCCCGCAAGAACAAGTAGGTCCTAGTCCCGTAAGAACAAATTCTACCAAATCATCATTGTTAATCGGATGCTGCAATGCAACCAACATATGTGCTCTTCCCTTTGCCTTTTGCACATACGTCTCAATACTAGTATTATCACGACGCAAAGTGTGCAATTGCTCCTTGAGGTCATGAATCCGTGGCTTCGATCCTGAAGCACATACAGCAACAAGTTTGTCCCAAGCTGCACGAGCAATTAGTTTGGCATCTCTATACTACCATCAATATGATGTTTCAAACCACACACATATATTATAGGCATAAATTGTGTCTTCCACCATAAAAAGTTCGAAGATGTGAGTTTCATAGGCAATTGATGTGTGAGGTTTGGAGAAGATGAGAGAGTAGATAGGTTGAAGTTATTGAATTGCTACTGTTTTCACCCATGGAAGCGTGTTGATCTTTGATTCTTTATTTTTTTTGGTTGGTTGTTTTAACCTTTAATGGCTCTTGATGCCATGTAGAAAACGCTTCTCACATTACAATTCTTGGAAGCAGATACATCAATAGTCATTGCTAAGGACTCCTAATGAGGGAATAATTATATTCCTAACATTCATCAACTATATACAGCGACACTCGAATACAAATTCCTACGTAACATTAGCCTTACACTAAATATTCCCTCCGTTCACTTTTATTTGTCCTGTTTGGACTTTGCACATCATTTTAGAAACAATAATTGACCACAATATTCATATTAATAGATGTTCAGTCTTAGATCATGAGATATGATTTGAGAAATAAGTAATTAATGCTAAGGATAAACATTAAAACAAATATGTTTTTCTCTTAATATGCTAAAAGTGACAAGTAAAAAATGAAAATGTACTTTAAGTATAGAAGACAAGTAAAAGCGAACGGAAGGAATACCTATTACGAGTTAGAATTCACAACTTTTAAGGTTATTCAGTTTCTGCCATAGAGAAAAATAATTGCTCAAACTAGAGATTCCAAAGTTTCAAATTATTTGTCATGGTTACTAAAAATAGTTGTCTTATGTTGTTTAGAAGTCCAAAACACAATTTATTATTTTCTCTCCATTTTACTCTCAGTAGAATGTTGTCATTAATTAATGGAGATAACACACAAATAGAGTAAACATTTAGTGGAGAGATTATAACTTAAGCATAAATAAGGGTAAAGTTAGTGAAATACCTCTTGTTGACACCTAATTTTGGCTCGACGTGCTTAAAATTAACGTTTTGGGGGGCCCTGATTCGTTAAAGAGCATGAAATATATTTTTTACACATTTTTACATTTTTTATAATTTATTGATGATTGTCCTTATTTTGAGAATTTTATTAATTTATTGTCATTTTTTTTTCAAGAGTCATTATTTTGCACAGGTATAGCGTAATATTATCATTTTCGTGAAATTAATAATTGTTTCTTAATTTTATAGCAATACATTTTTATATCTTGCACATTAATATTTATATTTTATACTTACGTTATTATTTATACATGTATTAATTAATTATATTTTAGTACAGCCCGACAGTGCAGAGAAATCGGAGCAATTAATTTTTAAACGCAGAGCAAAATTCAATCAAATCAAAGTCTCATCATTTTTTTTTTAAAAAAAAGTGAACATTTCGAGGTAATGTGTTAGGTTTTGATTAGTTAAAAGAAATAAGGGGACAAGGGGTATGGCTCCACATTTATTTTTTGGACTTTATGTTATAAAATAAGGGGAGGGGTTTAATTTTATGGGCACACAAACACACACCTACACAGCAAAAAAACAACACTCAGATTTTTTTCCTCCCCTCTAAACCCTAAACATTTTTTTCCTCCCCTCATTTTCTCTCAAGCGCCGACCACCACCCCACTGGCCGAAAACTTCCATTAAAATCGGTGACTGTGTTGTCTTCTCCAACTGCTCCACCATGTTCTGTGTTTTCTTCTAAATTTTCGTACAAGCATGTTGGGATATGTTTGCTTGCTGTGTTGGACTGATTCTTTAATTTTTTTATTTTTTTTTTATAAATCTTTATGTTGGTTTGCTGCATGATTTGGCGTAATAGAGATGACCAATTGTTATGAACTATTATTTTAAGTTTCTGTTGGGTTATTTGCTATTTTAATTTTATCAAGTGAGCCACATGCTTATGTGTTGATCTAGATCTGTTTTAGTTGCTGCATCTTAATGACCATTGTTGCTATTTGGATTGATATCCTGTCTTGTTTCCGTTTGAGAAATGATTGTCCCTTTTTTTTACTACATTTTCCATCACTGCTGTTGTTACATTAAACCACTGCTAAATTTATTACTGTCTTTAAGAAAATGAAAGGTTTGCTTCAAGTAATTAATTTAAAGGCACTACTACTGCAATAGGGTAATAGGGGTCATGTTTTTCCATAAAAGTACAAATAAAAAGGAAGACACAATGATGGGGTATTTTTTGCATTAATTGGTGGGGTATCTTATTGGGGCTTGAAATGCTGAAAAATAGCAGGAAAAGATCATGGGCTATGAGGCCTTTTTATAGTAGGGGTCTACTTCTTTGTTTATAGTTCATTTTTTTTTTTTTTTTTTTTTTTGCTGCTGTTGTAATATAGATATGGCTAATTTGCTATTGATTTTGTACTACATTCATCCCTGTTATGTTGCATTCAGATTGATTTTACATTTTTTTTTACTAAATAAATCTAAAATAAATAGTTACTCCCACTCAAAAAAAAATGTACGCAGTACACCGAGGGGAACGGAGAAAAGCATTATTTTGTGGTTATCAGACAGACCAGTCAGTCACTTGTTGGCACTTTTTTCCATATAGCATAGCACCCATCATTCCCAACATTTTTACCCTTTATTTACTCTTTTTTCTTTTTCATCTATTTTTAAGTTTGAGAGGTTAACTGAGATGCCTGATCTACCCATGGATTTCGATACTAACAGGTAGTATCTTTTTTTTTGTTGATTTTAGTATGTGTTTTTGTAGAGACCCAAGTGAATACATTTGGGTTGTTATTGCTTAAACAGAGCAGCAACATGGTCAGTGATGACTGATGATTTATATGGCTTAAAAAAAATAAAAAAATAAAAATAAAAATCATTTGGGCGAATACTAAACCCAAATGGCCGATGAAGAAATTTCCGTCGATTTCCAAGGCCTTCCATGTACAAAGACGGGTTTTTATTTTAAGTTTATTCATTATTTCTTTAATTCATCCGATAGTTATTTATTTTCTTACTAACATTTTTATTAAGTCTCACGCAGGTATCCGGAGTTACTTTTTGAAGATGACACTCAAAAGAAGTTCAAATAGCTTCTTAAATTCTCTGTTTATATTTTTTACATTCTTAAATTATACAAGCATAAAATATAGGTTAATTTTACTTTTTAGGGTGCAGGTTGGTGGTATTTATTTATGATCTGCTTAGGTGATTGAAATTTTATGTGTTTTAGACAAATCAATATTAGGCATTTATTTTTGTAGCTAATATTCCTATAGTTATCATGTTTTGCTAGAGTTTTAATTCAATAGCTTAGCACACTTAAGTGAATAAATAGGGTGATTTGCCTCAATATTTAGGCTTTATAATATACTTTCATAATTAATTGATTAGGCGTACATACTTAGCTAGTTAAATTAGTTAACTCACTTCGAGTGCAAAATAATTTCATGCCCATTTTTTATACCTTTGTCACGTACCCAAGCTTCTAAGTTGCACATAACTTTTTTTTTAATAATTATTATAACACATATGTATAAAATACGTATTGCATGATTATTTATGTGAATATTCATATTATTCTTTAGTCTAAATTCTATTAATTTTTGTAAATAATAAAGCCTTTTTACACATCCCTCGTATAGTTAAATTGGTCCAGCCGGGAACCACATTTGTGGATTCTGAAGGATGCCTAACACCTTCCCTTTGGAATAATTTGAACCCTTACCTAGAATCTCACTTATTTTCGTAGATCATGTTAAGCTGCATATATTAATAATTTATTGGTACCCTAGTATACCTTAAATGCTAGGTGGCGACTCTGTACATAATTAATTATTTCAGAGCTCCATAAGTTGTGCTTTGTTTAGCCTTTGGTAAAAAATGGGGTGCAACAACTGGGGACACTTAGGTTCTAACCATATGGACTCAATTTGTTATTCGAGGTATGTTGTCTTTATTTGAATTTTTCTTTATTTTACTTGCCTGTATTTATTCATCATGTATATCCTTCCCCTTGTTCCCTTATTTGTTTACGTACACATCTGTTTTTAATTTCATACACTGTATTATTGCCTTTTGTTTTACTAGCAAGTTTTATTTACCATACTCATTTTTTTACTTTATTGTAAATTATGCATCTTGCTTTTACTGTTTCTCTTTGATTGCTATCTTTTGGTGGTTTTATATTAATATTCATATGTGTTATCAGTTTATATAAAATGGCATGTCGTTCATATTTCCTCCACTTCTGAAAAACTCACACTATCACACGTACACGCGAGGTGAGTTTTGCGCACCCGCGAATATTTTCGTAGAATCCGAATTTTAGGAGAGTTGGCGTATGCGCGGGGTGCCCGAGTAACGGGGACCGCGTATCCTTCTCACTCGAGTAGTCCGCTCGGGAGCCTTGTGTCATAGGAAAATCAACTCTTAGAATTCCTAGGTTACTGTACATCTCATTTTGCAGTTATTTTTAGCTAGGTTGAATTTTATCTTTTATTTCGAACATTTTTTCATTTTTTCACATACTCTTTATTTGTTACATGTTTTGTTTTTAAATAAATATTGTGTTATTTGCTTTGCACTGCCTTAGCACTTTATCTAATTATTTTTAGTTGACTCGTGTTGAACCCTGCATTTTGTAAAAAAAAAAAAAAAAAAAAAAATTCAATCATGCATTTTATACCCTATTTGCAAGAACTACGCACACCTGATTCTCTTCTTTGATGAGATACGTAGGCAGCCCTTTTGGGTTCGGTATTCATTATTCATTATTCATTATTTGTTATTCAAAAATTCAAAAAAAAAAATCCTTTATTTTGAAAAATCACAAAAATATTTTATTTCTTTCTATCATATTGGTAAAAACTACGCACACCTGATTCTCTTCTTTGATGAGATACGTAGGCAGCCCTTTTGGGTTCGGTATTATTATTCAAAAAGTCACAAAAAAAAATCTTTATTTTGAAAAAAAAAATCACAAAAATATTTTGTTTCTTTCTATCCTATTTGAACGAACTACGCGCACCTGATTCTCATCAAAGATGAGATACGTAGGCAACCCTTTTTCGGTTCGGTATCCCTTATTCAAAAAATACAAAAAAATATTTTTTAGATTCATATATTTAACTTGGTTGGTACCAACACAGTTAGAATGTGCATAGGAAAGAAACAAGTAATAATCAATATGATGGAGAGGACTGACTTCATGGTAAACTATAGATTCTTTTGGTACCTCTCATTCACACTTTAAGTGACACTTGAAAATTCTCTTGCATGCTTGTAAGACAAGAACAAAACCGACCTCATTGTTTCATGTGCATTGTGTGGTGAGCTTTAGATAGCGTTCAGTTGCATTGCATTGTGATCTAGAACTTGGCCTGAATGTCTGTTGAGGCGAAATTATGAGTAACACTCAGCATAGAAAAGGATCGTAGGCCTTCTTTGACCCGTTTGAGCCTTTCTAGCCTACCAATGACATTATCCCTAGCATTCCCCCTTTGAGCCTAAAGCCTTTTCTTTTACCACCACATCATAAGCCTATACCATTTCTGAGTGCTTACATGCACTATCTCTCTCTTGGCCCAACCTCTCTGAGCTAGCGCACTAAAAACGTGCAACCGCGGATAGAGATCTGAGCTGAAGTTTCCAAAAAAAAAAATTGATTCGACCGTCCCAGAAAAACAAAGGCTAAGAACGACCTCCAAAGCAAGAAGGAGCCCACAAAAACACAAAAAAAAAAAAAAAAAAAAACCTCAGTCATTCGGGATCTCGGACATACAACCCGTTATTCTTTTTTTATTTTTTCACACTCAGGCATACAACCCGAAATTAGTATCAAGACCTCGGACATACAACCCAGGTCAATTCTCTTAATCCCCACAGAGTCTCGGGCACGCAACCCTAAAAAAAAAAAACGAAAAAAGGGCTTTAACTTGCAAAAGAGGTCGCACAAGTACAAAAAAAAGGGACAATAAAACAAAGTGGATCAGCGTCAGAGCACACAAATACTAAGCACAGATATAGTGCAACGCTTAGGGAAGGATTAGTCACTCCTTACCCAAATAATATCCTACCCTTTTCTCAAGCCTACATTACAACAACATAACAAGCCCTACGTGATTCTATGCTAAGGTTTCTCTCATTAGTGGATACTTACATGACGACCAAGCTTATGGTATTACAATTGCAAGCATTGAACATCTTTCTGAGTTTGAGTGTACTTCTCTAGATGTCTCAAAGTTCAAAAATACTGAATATGTGTGAAAAGGGACTTTCTTTCTGGTGAGGGCACTTGAAACATGAGGATATGTATAGTTCATAATCCTTGTTTGAAGCAAAATGAACCAATCTTGTCGATCTTTAGGTATGTCTGAGGTACCACTTGAAGCTATAGGAATTACCAATAAGTCGATCTTGGTTTGTTGGACGATAAATAATGGTGAATTCTTATGCACAATACTAATTGTTGGTACCAACTGAAGTCGGGGCATGTTATATCAATCATTGTTATTATTAAAAAAAAAAACAATTTTGCTGGATTTTGCTTTCGTGATTTTGTTATTTTTTTTTCTTAATTTTGTTTTTTATCGTTGCACAGTAAATATAGTTCAATGTTGTTGTGTTGTTACTAACTCTACGAGGTATCGACATCTGGTCTTACCATGAAAGATCCTCGTATTTCTCCGCTGAAGCATGAAATTGGGAGAACATTTTTGAGTAGCTTAAAAAAAAAAAAAAAAAAAAAAAAAAAAAAAAAAAAAAAAAAAAGCAAGTGCACATCACTTTCCGCTGGAAGTATGCGAATTTTTGTTTGTTTAAACTGGGACAGAATTTTTGAGGGGGCCCTCAAAAATTCCACCAATGGCACATTTTGAGAGAAAAGGCACGGGCTCATCCGGCCCCACAGTAGGACACTGCATTGGCTCGTCCGGCCCCACAACAGGACATCGAGGGCGTCATAGTCTAAAGGCATCATTCTCATCGCCTAAAGGCACCATTTCATGGCCCAAGGACCTTACCTTCTGCACTTCATTCGGGAATGAAATAGAGAAATACCATCACATTTCATAAACCCCGAAAAATCGAAACCAACCCGACAACAACCAAACCGATGGATATGTATTATATTTGGTTTTGTTTGGTTTTAATAATTAAAGAACCGACTAAAATGGTTTGGTTTTGGTTTTAACAAAAACCCAACACAAACCGAAACATGAACACCCCTAAGCATAACCCCTGTTAAATGAGAAAAAAAGATATCTATCATAAATATATCCCCTTTTTTTTCCAACAAATTCAAAAAATGCTAATAGCGGTTGACTAAAAAAAAAAAAAAAATTCCCTATTCTCTTCCGTTCTTATTTTCTTTTTAGACTAGGAACTTTTTTTTTAACGGGGTGAAGCTTCTACGGTGGGTCGACTTGTTGGCTCATATGCGTTGTTCAACACTAGGTTTTGGAATAATGTATTAACGGTTGCCAAATTTTTGGATTTCTGTTGTCACCCCTAATATATAAAAACTATATTATACGCCATTGTCAAACCTAATATATTCCTGTACATTTGTTCCCTAAATCAAGTGGAAATTATAATAAGAACTTAAAAAAACGTAATGAAAGAAAATCAGTGTCTCACTGTTCAATATTGACAAAAATTAACCAACATTTCCTATCAACTAGAACGTAAAGAATAGCCAACATTATCTTGTATATTTTCGATATATTAGCCTCATATCCTTCAAATTTTTATTTTTCATAAACTTTAGATTTACAGGGTTTTTGTATCTTTTATATTTAGATATATGCTCTGGTTACTTGTACTTTATATTGCTGTTAATTTATATGATTTGCCCAAAATTTTAACACTTAATTATTTCCTTCTCGTTTTAGTTGTTTTCTTGTACTTAGGAAGTATTTATTCTACTTCTACCCTCATTCTTTACATTCAATTTATTCCTACTTTCTTATAAATTAAACACCTATAAACTCAGAGACAGAGTCAAGCTTTGAATCTTATGAGTTGGGATTCTAATCTTTTAAAGTTATTGTGCACTAAAAGTAATGATTTGAGGTTCTAAATGTAATAATGTGTATATATATTCAATGAATTTCGTAAAAACAGTGTAGGATTTAGACCTAAGCTATTAGGTTGGACCGAACCCGTTAGCTGGATAGGCCCGCCCCTATATGAACTAATATTTTGGTAACATGTATTAATAAAAACCTATATGTGAGTCTCCTTCCTTGGAAAACCTTCTGTAATACTAGTAAATGGTCTTAGGTAAATCTCTCTCTCGATATATACATTGCTGGCTTTTTACTATTCATATATTATGATATGAATATATATATATATATATATATATATATATATATATACCACGTCAATTTGTTATGTATATATAGATGATGAGATTCCATTGATATTGAGCCAAGTTGATTAAAAATGAAGAAACAAAAATTAAAGAAAATATTACATCACAAAACAAGTTCAAGTTGCTGAAATTAATAAAATAAGAAGAATAAATCATGGATCGTTATTTTATTATATCTCAATTCTCATGATCTGACGAAGGAACAGAAATAAAGAACGAGACAAAAGTCACCCCTAATATTCATTCAAATAAGATTGTCCATATCCAATATATATAAAACATCGAATTGATGACAAAATAGCACCTCAGAGTTCAGAGTTGTATTTACATTACGTGTCGTAGTACATCTAGCAAAAAAGAATTTCTAATTTGGCTGTCTCGATCTACACTGTCCTTTGTTTATAACTGCATCTTGGTTTATTTATGCGATTTCTAAAAACTCAAAAGTATTTATAAGTCAAAATGCTCAGTTAAATGTCAATAAGTTGGTCATCCCAATTTATAGCTTTTCAGCCTATAAGTCCTGACCAAATTTTTACTATTTTATCCTCAATACATATTTTTTTATTCTCAAAATACCTTTTCCTAAATAAAATAACTCCTAACTTCCTCTGGATTCACATATGTTGTTCGTCTTTTTTTCTTTACAAAGTTACTTTAGATTTTTACAAGAAATGAAGAATATTTTAGTCATTTTGTCAAAAGAATAATTTATCATCACTTTTTTGAACATAATATTAACTGTTTATTATTAGTTTCAACACCTTTATCCACACACATAATTGTTTATTCGTAAAATTAATTCAAATTAAACCCTTAATAATACTTATAAGCTATGACACCCAGCGAACCCAAATAGGCTCTATATGATCTACATACCATGTTTTTGGTCTTTAATTAAGCTAAAGAAAAGTAGCATATTTATGTTTCTCCATGTGTATCTTATAATTAATTTTTTATGAAGCTTTTGAGTTCTAAAAATCAATAATAATGTCTAAGTGTTAATTGAAGCAAATATATGAAATTAAAAGTTAGCATGTTAGTAAGGTAACTTGTGGGGCTAAAACGGCCCAAAGATACTTTTAACATGATGTGATATTGTCCGCTTTGGGCCAAGCCCGCACGGTTTTCCCCAAAAAGGTCTCACATCATTAAGAGTATCCAACTCCTTATAAATAACTCCCTTTTCTTTTCAGCTATCAATGTGGTGCTTTGTTCGCACACCCAACAATCTCCCCCTCGAACTAAGTTCCACATGGCTCATTATCATACCACGGGACAGAGATTCAACATGTCTGTTTGCCACCCACACTGTCAGAGTATTTACGGTCACCGAAGCCCAAAGGCAGTGAATGTGTCTTCAAAGCTACGGGTAAAGGTCGTAAACCGGCCCATAGACGGGTAAAGGCACTAAGTCGGGCCCCACGCCACACTCTGCCATCTTCATACTCGTCCCACCAAACCATTGGCTCTGATACCAGTTGTTGGGCTAAAACGGCCCAAAGATACTCTTAACATGACGTGATATTGTCCGCTTTAGGCCAAGCCCGCACGGTTTTCCCCAAAAAGGCCTCACATCATTAAGAGTATCCAAATCCTTAGAAATAACTCTCTTTTCTTTTCAGCTATCAATGCGGTACTTTGTTCGCACACCCAACAAATACTCATCCATAAGTAAAGTTGTCTCTCCCATTTTTGATGGAAAAATATTCCTCTAGCAATTAAACACCAGGATTGACTCACTCGCGCTACTTCTAAAGATAGATAGAAAAGGGTAGAAATTCTCAGTTGTTGAGGTGGCTTAGTGACATCTGAGAGCAATTACAACAAAAGTAGCGGAAGGTACTATGACAGCAAAATGACTTGCCCATGAAAAAATATTTTCGTCGAAAATGATTCATGTCACACGAAACAAACCCTCAATATCTTTTATATGGACAAACAAAAGACAGAATAATGCATGAATAAAAAGATGCAACTCAATGTATTAACTCCCTCTATACATGATGTTCGAGAAAGGTCGGACCATATTTAATCTTATGTACTAGTCTTGTAATTATGTTAGTGTTGTTCCGTGACATAATAGATGGCCTCCTGATAACACGATAATAACTTGTATCGTTATGTCAAGGCTGAAGCAAGAATGATTAAATAAAAATTTAAAAATAAAACAAAAAATACTTATAACTTTTGATCCTCCACAGTACGCACAAAGAGTCGTCATCTTTAAATCATTAAAAAGAAGAAGAAGAAACTACTCGAAAGGAATCACACAATAATGGTCATAACTAGAAAACATACAACAATGTCTCCCATGCACTTGCAAAACAATGACTCTCAACTACATAAAGAATCCGATTTGTGAAAAATTAAAGTTAATTTTTTGGAAGAATAAATATCATAGGTATTTAGAAGAGTTTCTAGAAAGCTATAATGTAATATCTTTGATATATATTGTATTTAGAAAATGTCTAGAAATTCTAGACACTTAGATATTTGTAGTTAAGGATAGAATTATCTAGATCCTTTTGTATCTAGAATAATATCAAGATATTCTAGAGTAGTGGTAGGAGATAAAGATAACTAGAATTTTCTAATGGATGCATCTAGAAGAATTTCTAGAACCATCCCTACACAAGTATAAATAGGGGTGGCCTTAGTCATTTGTAATCAACCCATAAAAAACCCAATTGTAAGTCATTCAAGAGAGTCTTCTTCCATTACAAAGTTCTCATTTCCAAAGCCTCCTCTTCTTTAGTTGAATCTTCCGATCTTAGTTAACGATCTTGGGCTAGCAGAAGGTCTCCCCGATTTACTTTTCTTCTGCTATATTTCTCTACATGGTATCAGGGCCATAACCATACGTTGGCTTCTGGATTTTGTTTCAAGATCGGGTCAGTGTTAGATTCAACTAGTTTCTCTAAATGGATTTGAACGGTGGTGTTAATGGACTGGGGATGGAATTGTTGGACCAGTATAATTACAAGGTATGGAAGACACGTATGGAGTCATACCTTGTGGGTGAGGATTTGTGGGATGTTGTCAATGAAAGTTACACAAGTCCTCCTTCCAAAGGACCGGAAAATAGTAGCGTATACAAGAAGTGGAAGCAGATTAATGCGAAAGTGGAGTTCATCCTAAAGAGGTCCATTTCTCACAACTTGTTTGATCATATTATTAGGTGAAAATCAGCTCATGAGAAACGGAGGACTCTCGATCAGCTGTTCAACAAGAAGGATGAAGCCCGACTACAGATATTGGAGAATGAATTGGCGAACACCACTCAAGGTAATCCATCTATTGCTAAGTACTTTTTTAAGATTAAGAATTTATTTTCAGAGATCTCTTTATTAAACCCCGACGAGGCTATCTATGAAGCACGAATGAGAAGAATTATCATTCGTGGTTTGAAGCCAGAATATATTCCTTTTGTTACATCAATTCAAGGATAGGCTCAAGTACCATCCTTGGAGAAGTTTGAGAATTCGTTGTCATCACTGGAGCTACTAGCCAAATAGATGGCTAGTGTATGTTTTAAAGAAGGGGAAGGAAATGCTTTTGTAGCCGACAAGAGGAACTTCAAAGGAAAAACATTCAGAGATACGCCACACTCTCGATCTCAAAGTGTTTCCAGCTCGCTAGAAAAGGAGAGAGAGTCTACTAATAACTATAAGAAGACTCTCAAATGTTACAGGTGTGGTAAAATAGGACACATAAAAAGATATTGCCGAACAAAAGAGAGCAACATGACTCAAGTTGAGAAAGCTGCTGAAGAAGAAGAAGAGGACTAGGGAAAGTGCTTTATAGCTGAGGCTCGAGTAGTAGATGCCCTGTCTTCCTTTAATTTCGAAAAAGACTAGATCATAGATTCAAGAGATAATACGGTCCATTACGTGGAGAAGGAAGGCATTGGTGTCATCAACAAAAAGCAAGCAGATTCCAAAGACGTTCAGACTAGTGATGTGGTAGCTGCTATCGAGGAAATCAACGAAGCAAATCCTGAAGCTGGTAATAAAAGTCTGGACGTGAGGGATGTTGAAGTAGAACCTGAGCAGGCAGTGTCTGAAACTATATATGGCAATGGTGACCATTCCGAAGAAAGCATTAAGGGAATTGTAGTGGAAGTTGAAGTCTCTGGTCAATCATCTACCGTATCAAAGTCAATCACTATCTCACATCAACTACTGGAAGCAGATGGAGAAGCCGACGGTCAAATATGTTATATCCCGTATTTTTGTACGATTGGATTATTCGTAAGTTAATCGACATAAGTTCAAGGACAAGAGTATTTTGAGATATGAGACAAGAACTTTTTAATCCCGATTTTAATAAGTGCACGATTTGTTTGTAAATTTCAATTAGTGTAGAAATATTAGTGGAGATTAGGGATTAACTAACCATGATTAGATTATTAAGTGGGGATTTATAATTAATTAAGTTAATTAGAGTGCTAAATGGACCCCACTACAACATAGCCAAATCTGATTGGTCCATGCCATAGTGGGACATGTGTCAACATGGCTGAGTGCATATATATATTTCATGGACGACTCATTAATTACAACTTCATCTTCACATTTCTTGAAGGCAAAGTTCATAACACAGCCATGGCAGCTCACGGCCATGGCAGTTCACCATCTTGATAGCAAAAAAATTCAAATTAAATCCCAAAGTGCTTTAAATGTTCAAGGAGGCAGCAACATAAGAATACTGAGTTGAGGAAAAAGAAGTGGTGCAATTGGTGCAAGTGATTGTAGGATCTGTCCTAACTAAATTAAGGTAAGATCTTCTTTTTATGGTGTAATTGGAGTAGATGATGTTGTAATTGAGAGATTAACCCTTATTAAGTGGAATTGGATGCAAGGAATTGTACACGTTAATGTTAAGGTTCTTTTTGGACCGTGTTGGGGTTGTTCCAATTTAATAATGGTGGATTAAGTTTGATTAGTGTTGATGTTATTATTGTATTGTATTTGAGGGTAATTTGTTTATGTTGGAGGGCTGGAAATATAGTTATAGATAAGTATAGGTGCTGTTGTTCATGGCAATATTATACTCTTTTCCGTGTGTTTGTAATTTTGCGAAGTAAAGGTCGAAAATTGTATTTCGATGTTGTAGTCTTGGTGGACTGTTTCGAGCTTGTTATTAAAATGACATTGAAGTAGTTTTCTTGTACGTGGATGGTAGTTGAGTTGTTATCGTTGTTGTTGGTATTGTTGTGCTAATCGGAGATTTATTGGAAGTTCGGGTTAGGCGAATTATATAGAGGAAATACTGCCCGATTTCCGTTAAGTTCTTAACTAATTAAAATACGAATCAAGAAGTATGAACTAAGAAGTGATTTCCATAAGTGATTGGTTGTAGATTTATAAGTTTGGAAGGTCGTAGTTTATTAACAATAGTGTTACTCTCATATTAATAGGCTAAAGGGGCGACGAAGCAAGCTTGGTTACAGTTGATCTATAACAGGTATGTTAAGTCTATCCCTTCCTTCTTTTTGGCATGATCTTTATGAAACAAACAGACGACGAACATATAACTCCAAAGAAGCTCCTGTTCTTAGAGACACTAGGATGGCTAATGTTCTTGATTTCCAGAACCTACTTCATTATGTCTTGATACGTGTCTATGATTCCTGAAGTTCTATTTGATATAATCCATAGTGACATTCGAAGGGTACTTGACATGACTATTGTCTTTGATTTTCAAATGATAGCTCATTTTAATAATTCTATAGAGTCTCAGACATGACTTAGTTTGCATATAGTTGCTCACTACTCTGCTCATGCATGCTGTTAATATATCTTTCGCCGAGTCCCGGGCCGAGTATGTTTTCGTGCACAGTTTCACTGCATTGTTCACCAAGTCCCTCACTAGAGGGCCGGGTAGGGTATATATATATATATATATATATATATGATGATGATGATGTGATTATGGCGCCGAGTATGGTATATGATGACTTTATTCACCGAGTCCTATAATGGGCCGGGTATGGTATATGATATAAACATGCATAATTCTCACCTCGTAAGGCACAAGTGCATTGGTATCTTTGATTATCATATTTGCCTCCTGTAATCTTTTATTCAGTTATGAGTTTCCTTATTGTATTTCATGCTTTATATACTCTGTACATATCTCGTACTAACCCCCTTTCTCCGAGGGGCTGTGTTTCATGCCCGCAGGTACAGACACTCGGTTTGGTGATCCTCCAGCTTAGGACTTCTGCTCAGCTATTTGGAGAGCTCCATTGTTCCGGAGCCTAGACTATTTTGGTACAGATCTTTTGATATAGACCTATGTATATGTCCAGGGGTACGGCGGGGCCCTGTCCCGTCATATTTCACTTTTATACTCTTAGAGGTCTGTAGACATGTGTGGGTTGTATATAGGTTTTGGTCAGCTATGTCGATATGGTTTGCTTTTGATATTCCCGTGTATAGTGGCAGCCTCGTCGGCTTGCGTATTATGTTATGCTGTGGCTAGCCGTGACTCCTTAGGAGACAGGTTTATGATATGTGGTGTTGTGAATCCTTCGTTTGTTTTTACAAGTTTCCATATTGTCCTTAGTTTTAGTTTGACTATATTTAACAGATCCGTATACGAGTGTCCAGTTCGGGCACTAGTCATGGCACATGGGGTTGGGTCGTGACAAAATAAATGAAGAGGTTGACCTTGAAGGCTCAATTTCATATGGAGATACAAACAGTGTGATTTTTGGAAGCTCTGAAGCTGCCAAACAATTTATTGACGAGCTGAAAAGGGAATTTAGTAGTGGATCATATGGTCAGATCGTCATCGACTCAGGTGTTTCTCCAGATAACACAATTGTTAAGGAGCTAAGATAAAGGGGGAGTCTGGAAACTCAAGAATTTGAAGTTCATCATGAAGATGATACACGTGGTTCGCAAAGGCCAAAAAGAAATGGTGGAAAGTCTGTCCGCTACAGAAATGAAATTTTATCAAGACGTATTCATGTTTCTTTGGAGGCCCAATTATTAGCGGAAAACCATCATCATTTGAAGAAGGAAGAAGTGTCGGGAAAACATTGCTGAGATCTTCACCAAGGCACGTCCAAAAGCTTCGTCTGAGTTCTTCCGAGACAAGTTCAGGATAGCTTCCAAAAAATTACTTTAAGGGGGAGTGTGAAAAATTAAAGTTAATTTTTTGGAAGAATAAATATCATAGATATTTAGAAGAGTTTCTAGAAAGCTATAATGTAATATCTTTGATATATATTGTATTTAGGAAATGTCTAGAAATTCTAGACACTTAAATATTTGTAGTTGAGGATAGAATTATCTATATCTAGAATAATATCAAGATATTCTAGAGTAGTGGTAGGAGATAAAGATAACTAGATTTTTCTAATGGATGTATCTAGAAGAATTTCTAGAACCATCCCTACACAAGTATAAATAGGGGCGGCCTTAGTCATTTGTAATCAACCCATAAAAAATCCAATTGTAAGTCATTCAAGCTAATTCAAAAGAGTCTTCTTCCATTACAAAGTTCTCCTTTCCAAAGCTTCCTCTTCTTTAGTTGAATCTTCCAATCTTAGTTAACAATCTTGGGCTAGCAGAAGGTCTCCCCAATTTACTTTTGTTCTGCTATATTTCTCTACATCATTATTCTTTGACAAAAAGCCATCTTCCCTTTCGCAAAAAGTCAACTTGAAATTCTTTTTCGGAATTATTCCACCACTAATAAAGTAGATTACTTTGAATAGTTGAATGACTTGGTCTCTCCAGCCGAAATAGGAAGTTCAATTCCTTCCCTTATTTGATAATTTACAAAAGTAAAGGCAAATTGAAGGATGATTAAAAACCACCATTAGCCATAAAGCCACCATCAACATATATAATTTGGCCTGTGACATATGAAGCAGCAGGAAAACAGAGAAACGCAACCACTGCTGCAAGTTCTTTGGGCTCTCCCATTCGACGGAGCGCACATCTATCAATCAACTTATCCAAGTTTTCTTTTTGCTCTGGATCTTGCTGCAACAAACAAATCTAATTAAGAATTAGAAAGTTTTATTAACTTATATACATTGATCGTGCAAATAATTATATATATATATATAATTTAATTAGTTATAACATGTTCTATTACTTAATTTTTCAAGTTACTGATAGCCTGTTTAATTTGGCCAAGCTTCTGGAAAGCTAAAAGTATTTTTTTGAAAAACAAAATATGCAATATTAGAAAGCTTAGATGTTTGGTCAAGTTTTTAGGGAAAAATGATAAGTGATTTTGAATAGTAACAGAAGTATTTTTTTAGAAGCTAGAAAATATAGTTTTTCCCATAAGCACTTTTAGAATATTAGCCAAGCACAAAGTACTATTCTAATATTCTCAAAAAGTGTTTTTCAAATTGATTGGTCAAACACAAGTTGCTATTCTCCAAAAATAATTTTTTAAAGTATTTGTAACATACCACTTTTAAATAAGCATATTTTTAAAGTTTAGCAAAAAAATACTGTAAATCTAAGAAACACTAATTAAGTGGATGATATTTACTATTGTCATTTCGACAAGAGAAGTTGCAATAACCCCTGGTCCAACACCGTTGACACGAATATGGTCCTTTGCCCACTCAAACGCCTAAGCATCTTGTGAGTTGATCCATTGCTCCTATTGCCAATAAATTAAATTAGTTAATTAACCCAAAGTATTAGCAATATGCAAAATTCTTGATTCCTTTTTTTTTTTTCTTAACTGAAAATTTCACAAAACATATCCCTCTGATCCAATTTATTTGGTACCGTTTAGATTTTGCCATTCAATTTCTTTTTTATTTTGACCTTGATTTCGGCCATAATCTTTAAATTTTTTGAAATAAAATTCACATATTTGAAAATTATGTAAAAAAATACTACAAGTCTCAATAATTAACAATTTAAAATGTTTACCTAACATGTAAAAAGTAGAGGTGAACAAAACTCGTTTGACTTTTGAAATCTGAAAGGTGCCACATCAATCGAAACGAAATGAGTAATACATCCATTACCTTTGGTTGCTCCATAAACTGCCTCATATGGAAGTGCAGAAGCACCAGAAATAGAAGAAATAAAGACAACATTTCCCCTTTCTGATGCCTTTAATAAGGGATGTGCAAGTACAGACAAATGGTAAGCAGCCTCAAAGTTGATGCTCATGATCAGAGAGTAATCTTCCATAGTGTAATCTTTAGCTTCTTTGTATATGACAATACCAGCATTATTTACCTACGGAGAAAAACAAATTGAAAAAAAAAATGGTCAAGATGCCACATCTTTCTCTAAAGGGAAAAGGGTGAAATATAGCCCTCTACTTTAGTTTATTGGTTAACTTTGCCCTCCGTTAGCTAAAGTAGTCAAATATACCCCTCACGTTACAAAGTGGGGCCAAATATACCCCTACCGTTAGAAAAGTTTCAATAATACTCCTCATTTCTAACATATTCCTACATAAGCAAATCTAATTATTGGAATTGGTGACATGGACACCTCGTGACATTTAACTTATTCTATGTGGTGCCTACGTGACAATTTTTTAAAAAACAAGCTAGAAAATTGATTTTTTTTAAAACAAACATGAAAAAAAGTGGCTTTTATTAAAAATCTAAAAAAAATTTTGTTTTAATAAAACCCTTTTTTAAAATATATTCTCGAAAATTGGATATTTTAGTTAAAAAATATGAAAAATGATTTTTTTTTAAATCTAGAAAACTGTAAAGTATTTTTTTTTTAAAAAAAAAGGTTCCTAATTTTTTAAAAAAAATCTGGATTAATTTTTAAAAAATTTGAAAAATTGATTTAAAAAAATCATTTCCAATTTTCCAGATTTTTTTTAAGAAGCGGGTTTTATGAAATAAAATAAAAATCATATTTTTAATAAAAGCCATTTTTAACAGATTTCTTTTTAGAAAATCAATTTTCTAGAGTGTTTTAAAAAAAAATTGTCACGTAGGCACCACATAGAATAAGTTAAATGCCATGTGGCGTCTATGTCACACAGTTCCAATGATTAGACTTGTTTATGTGGAAATATGTTAGAAATGAGGGGTATTTTTGAAACTTTGCTAACGGTAGAGATATATTTGGCCCAACTTGTAACGGGAGGGGTATATTTGACTATTTTGGCTAACGGAGGACAAAGTTGGCTAATAAACTAAAGTAGAGGGGTATATTTTACCCTTTTTTCCCTTCTCTAAAAGCAGAGTGCATGTTTTGATGATCCGTAAACCGTCCTTAACGAGTGATCGTCTCATGTTTGAACTTGATGAATCATTTTTGTGCTGATTTGTTATCAACCCCACTTCCGGGCCCCATATGGTATAATGAAAAACTCAAACTTGTTATCCATTGATGAATGAAAAATTGCATATACTATAATTTCTAATTGGCCATGTTCGACACTTCGACTTAAGATAGAAATTGGCTTGAGCAGCAGCCATTAAGAAAAGCGTATAAAATTTGATGCTCCCTCCGTCCCAATTTACATAAAAGGTGTTTGATTAGACACCCAAAAAGTTAAAAAGAAAAAGTCAAAAAAAAGCAAGTATTGAACTAATAAAAGGATTGAAACATAACCTAAATACAAGAAAAAATAAAAAGAGATGTGTCTGCCCTCCTATAAAAAGACTGAAACATAAGCTAAAACAAGAAGATCTTCATCGAAAGCTCCAGTATTCTAATGGTGAGAAAGTATGAAATTCGATCGAAAATCTCATTATCTATTAGGTGGGCCAAAGATTTCTTATAGTTTAAAACATGTCATATATACTTCTGTGACTACAGAGTAAATTAAACAAAAATAAAGTTAACTTATTTTTTTATATATAGCAAAACCAATCACATTCTTTTGGGGAAAGAAAGAAAAAAAAATGTGTTACATAAATTGAGACAGACTGGATTGGATTAATTAGTGAACTATACCGTTAGAAATGCATCAAACTTACCAAAATATTGAGCTTGCCATCGAAATAATTGGCGACAGTCTTCATAAACTCCTCTCGTTCAGTTCTTGATGATAAATCACAAACAGATGCTTCAACTTTAAAACCTTTACTTCTCCATTGAGTCAAGCACTCATTAAGCTCCTTTTGATTACGTGAAAATGTATAAACTGATGCTCCAAGACCTGTTGCCAAAGAATTTAGTTTTGTTGTCATAGTATTGATTATTGTTGCAAAGAGTACTTTTGGCAACAACAAAAGTTCATGCAACAAAATTTGTTTTTTGTTGCCAAAAGTACTTTTTGCAACAATAATCAATCTATGGCTACAAAAAAAATTTTGTTGCCAAATATATTTTTTCTTGTAGTGAGAGTTACCAAATATAGAAAAGATTCTCTTTTAAATAGACTAAAAAGGAAACTAAAATACTGAAATTGAAAAGAAGGAAGTACTAAGAAAAAGGTAAGTCACCTTTTCCTCCTCCAAGAATTGCATGCATGGGTCTTTGACGAGCAAATAATCTTTTGGGAGGTTGCTGAATATGAAGGGCGGGGATCATCAGAATCAGAAGAATAGATCGGCATTTTTTATTATAACTTTGAGGGACAAATGATGTTGTACAAGTTGTTAATAATAATGGTAGATACAGATGATGATGAGAGTTCATTAGAACAGTAGGGTTTTTATAAGTAGTTGCAATTCAAAAGCTAATTGGTTGCTAGCTAAGAGAACCGATACAAGCAAAGAAAGGAATGGCTTTAGCTTTGCATGGAATATTTGCTTTACATCATGAAACCTTTCCCTTCTCTTATGGAGCATACTCTTTATAATTGGAAGATTATTACTTTTTTTTATTTTTTATTCCCCCCCCCCCCCCCCACACCATTTAGGAGGATTTATAGTGTTTTCACACTTCCCCTCCAATGTGACTCGAATCCAGGACTTACCGGTCGTGGGTGGAGGTGCTTAACCACTGAGCCATCCCTCACTTGTCTGGAAGATTATTACTTAATCCCCTAATCCATGTGATGGTTGCCTCGAAAGTTTGCAAGTTGAACGATTTATATGTAAAAGTTGGTTTTTTCTTTCTTTGCTGTGATTTTTGTTTTCCCTGAATATATTAATCTTGACTTAATTTTTTTTAAGTCGCTTCTGAATATGATTACATCTTCTAAATTGCAAAAACATACTAAGAGCCAGTTTGGATTAGCCGGAAAAAAGGAACTTTTAAGCATAAGTGCTTAAATTACTTTTTAAGTGCTGAAAGTTATTTTATAAATAAGCAGTTATGTGTTCGGATAAAAGTGCTTAAAGGGTTTTTAGAGGTAAGGTGTCACGCCCCGAATCATGGCCTGGGCGAAACACGGCACTCGGTGCCTTACTGCATGTGACCGAGCGAACCACATGGCTTGCTGAATCATCATGAGGCATAACATGAGCGGAATATAACGTGAATGCATGATGAGCCTTTATAAAACGTAGTAAGTCATATTACTTAATAAAAATACTTGTTTAAACATGAGTGCGAAAATAACATGAATGAGCCAAAATGGCTATACTACCCCGAATGTCTGACATAACATAACTGACTTGTCTAGTCTATGAAACCTCTATCATGAGTCTGACTGGAAAACATACTTACTGGGACAAGGCCCCCAGCATACCTTAGATGCATAACTAATCATAAAACAAAAGTTGACTAAACCCCGAATGGATGGGGCACACCAATAAGCTGATACGAATGCTGTCCTACTGAGCAGATGTGTCGTCCTGTATATCAGTACCTGCATCGTGAAATGCAGGGCCCCCGGGCAATAGAAAGGGGACGTCAACACTTAGAATGTACTGGTATGTAAAGCAACTGAATGAAATAAAATGGGATATGAAATAATAATGATAGGAACTGAAACCTGGTCATGAACATGAATACATACATATATATAAAACATGGTAAAAATATCATAAGTAGGGAGAGCAATAACTTATAACCGATCCATGGTCTGGTGCTTGCGTCCCGCCAGCAGAACACTCAGTCCTTGCCAGGAAACATGAGATTTAATAAAATATGAAAGGATCCAGTCATTATGAGAGATCGTCCGGGACATGGGTAGAGCGATCCTCATCCTACGGTGGCTACGTAGTTTCAGGCTATCTGAAGCTTTCCTCGGTAATTAAAGCAACTCCCAAAATCATGAACATGTAAAATAAGTGGCACTTGCTGCCCATGGTTTTCATGAATATAACTTGCTTGTACATGGATATCATAAATTATAGCTTGCTTGCATTAACTTGTAAAACATGTATAGTATTTTCTTGAAAATAGTATAATATATCATAAACTAGCATGCATGAACCCATGGAATGAGATATATTGTCACGACCCGACTAGGGGCCGTGACGAGTACCCGATACTTGTACCGAGCACCCCTTATCTATCGTATTACCTGTACCTCTTAGCAAGCCGTGTAAACCGAGCCATTTTTTTCCTTGAACATAAACTAATAAACTCCGTTATTACCTTGTACAACAATATTAACATGCCAAAACACTATACATATATCTGTACCTGACTGACTGTACGTATCTGTCTACGAGCCTCTAGACATAGTACACTTATACATAGAAAGGGCCGGGGTGCTACCAAGCCCGAATGTATATGCATAAAATAGTACCGCTGGAGTGAGGCTCCGGAACAACTGGAGCGCTGTCAAGTACGGCTGGTAGAGCTTCTAAGGATCACGTCCACCTGTCTGCTGACCTGCGCGGCATGAAACGCAGCGTCCACAAGAAGGGACGTCAGTACGAATAGTGTACCGAGTATGTAAGGCATGGAAGACAATGCAAGCAATAACATAGAGTGCGATTAATAATATCATGGAGTCACAGGACATATAACGAGGCAAGAAAGTAACCTGTACATAGGAAGGCCCCTTTTTGGGCGGCTATCATGCATGGCTTGTCTTTCCCTTTTAAAAACGTTTCCCCTCCATGAACGTAGAAAATAGAACTTATATTATGTCGTATCTTGTCGTATCGTGTCCTATCGTGCCCTATCGTATCCTATCGTGGCATATCAGGTCGTATCCTATCGTGTCTTATCATGGCATATTATATCGTGTAATGTCATGTCTTACTACAGCATGTCGTGTCGTGTTATATCATGTCAATGTCATAGTATAGTGTGTCATAGTGTATCATGCCATAGCGTAACTTGTCATATCATAGCATAGCTTATCATATCATAGCATAGCTTGTCGTAGCGTATCATATCATGGCATAGCGTATCATATCATAGCTTAGCTTTCCGTTGAAAATATTTTCTTGTTCATATATATATAAAAATAGAACATGTCATATTGCCGAGGCGTCGGCAGCCGATCCATTTAGCCATAAATACACATCCCGCGTCCGGGCATCCCGCGTCCGGGACGATATCATGTCATGTAATGCCAACTGATCAGGTGGATATGCGTGTATAACGCTCTGCCCTTATTCCCATCTTCCCCGTATACATATGCATACATCATGTACATATATCAGCGTCTATAGCGCTCTGAATCTTTTATCATATACATATACTGGTATCATGTACGTATATCAACGACTATAGCGCTCTGGATCTTTTATCATATACATATACATGTATCATATACATATATCAGCGTCTATAGCGCTCTGGATCTTTCATCGTATACATATACGTATATCATGTACATATTTTATAAGCATATATATATATATATCTTATATACATATACATGTCTTATATACTTTTACATATCTTATATACATATACATATTTTATATACATATACATATTTCCATTAGAATGGTACAGTACTTATCGTTTGATAATTGGAACGAGGATCAAAAGTTTCCTTTGGATTCTACTCCCAAAATAAGTCAAACGGAGCAATAGGGAAAATCCGGGGACAATGGGCCCACCTCGGGTCAAATGAGGCGGCGTACCAAATTTACGTACATTATATTTCATGACGTCACTTGTGAGGGTTTTAAGGTAGTCGGGTCATATTTATGCCAGTTCTAGATGTTTAGGAAGTTTCTCCAATATTTTACACAATTTCTAATTCAATTCTACTGAATGAAAAAGGGGAAACTTTAAGTGCGGATTCCGGGAAATAGAGTTGTCCCCGAGGCTCGTACCCAACTTATTACGTTTAAGACATGCCATAGAAGGAAAGGTGAAGCCTTACATACCTTTTCCGCTTCATACACGTCTCCAAAATCAGGTTTCAAGTTCGCCAAAATCTACAATTTGGTCACAATTACCAAATGTTAATTGTAAGGCTTTAAGATTTCAATCTTAACCAATACTTGTCTACAAAAATTTGGGCAGCATCTCCCCTATAAATACACCATCCTCAAAATTCAACTTAGCCAATTTTTAATCAACAACAATCCGGGAATTCAACCCGGCCAAACTATCAACACAATGACAACAACCATGACTACAAAACACAATATAACACAACTAGTCTTCTTTCCAACATAATGCAATAGCTTTCATTCCAACTTCACATTTCCAAACCAATCTCAATGTTTTTACATTCATTACTAATGAAGATCATTACAATATAATTCGGAAGCATTTCATATCGTTTCTACCAAATATTCACAAGATATACAAAATATACAAACTTTCCACCAAAATCATAATTCATCCAAAACTTCTAATCTTCAATCTACATATTCATAACATATTTCCATCTTCCAATTTCATCAACCATAATCATAATTTGCACCTTAATAATTTCATTTTCATAATTACATAAATCTACCATAAAATCACAAAACTTCTCATAACCACTTAACAACCAATCTTTCATGCCAATATGGACTATTATCCTTCCAAATTCACCAACTAACATAATAATTCACATTTAAAACTCCACTTCTATAATTACATAAAAACTTCATTAAAATCACATAATTTCCTATAACTATTTCCAATAATTTTCCATGCCAACTTGAACCATTTTCTTCCATTTCCAATATAAATTTCACCATAACCACAACTAGAATACAACATAAAATTCAACTCATATTATTTATACAACAATATACATATATGTCCACTTACATATATGCACACCCACTTCGTAAACTTCCATATTTCCATAAATTCTACTCATTTCTACATACTACAACATAAACCAACCTTCATAACATAATAAAAAGGGATTAATTCTTACCTTTTTCTACAATCTTTTTCACTTGACCAAGTTGTCAACTTGAAGAAACAAGTGCTCTTTCTTCCAAAATAATTACACCAAGTTGTAAAGGACCCTTGAATTAGTAGGAATACCACAAGAAAATAATTTTTGGGAGAAGATTTTAAGGGGTGAATTTTCTTGGGTCATGGCCGTGTATGGCCTTCTAATTTGCTCTTCTTGTTGCTTTGTTTTTCTCTTCTATGTTTCAAGAACTTTCTAATGGATAAATGACCCTTATATTCATTTTAGCACATGGGAAATATTAGAATCATGGTTTGGGCCTTAGGCTTGGCCGGCCACCCTTCTCTCTTTGGGCCTTAATTCGTTTTTATTTTTTTTGGGCCAACTCGGTTGATCCCGAGTTGGGCCTAGCCCACTGACCTTTCGACCTTAAAACGTCCATATCTCCTTGCACCGATGTCACCTGGGAACCCACGACCTATGGTTGGAAACCTAATTCAATTATCTACAACTTCTATTTCTTGGTATTTTCCAAATTCCAAACTTATAATACCGTTTTTTCCCCTAGAAGTCAGATCACCCGAAAACGTTTTCTTAAAAATATTCGTTTGGAGGACTTCCACTTTGATTTGGCCCAAGGGTCCTTCTTGAGTTGTGTTTAACTTTACATATGTGATTCATATGACTTTTCAGATGTCCAAAAAAAATCTCGATGTGTGGGCCCCACCTCAGCTTACAAATAATCCGACGTAAAAAAAATACGGGATATAACATCCTCCCCCCCCCCCCCCCCTTTAAAACATTCGTCCTCGAATGTTCAACTGATCTTATGGGGTGTCATAATACTTCGGGAGGGTTCCTTTTTTTTTGTCCTTTTCCTCATGCCCATTCCTTATCTTTTACCCTATTTTCCTTTATCATCCTTACTATTCAGAATCTGTACGCGACAAATATCAACAATATCAACAATACCTTACAAAGCATACAGCTATATAACACATTCCAGCCATTCTGGACTTTCAATTTTTAGATAACAAAACAAATACTTCAAAACTTACCTTTATGACTTTCCATGTCAGCCCTTACCTTCTCCCGTCGTATGTAAAGCTCATATAAGGAATTTCATTTTCCTATAACTCAGCTCTATCGCATGATCTAAGATACCAAGAAGGTCAACAATCCCTATATGCCCCGCAGCCTCCTGTTTATAAATGTGGCGCGCTACACACCCATAAACAGGACTCTACTGGACACGGCTCGTAGACAAACCCCTAGGACCGAACTGCTCTGATACCACTTCTGTCACGACCCGACTAGGGGCCGTGACGAGTACCTGATACTTGTACCGAGCACCCCTTATCTATCGTATTACCTGTACCTCTTAGCAAGTCGTGTAAACCGAGCCATTTTTTTCCTTGAACATAAACTAATAAACTCCGTTATTACCTTGTACAACAATATTAACATGCCAAAACACTATACATATATCTGTACCTGACTGACTGTACGTATCTGTCTACGAGCCTCTAGACATAGTACACTTATACATAGAAAGGGCCGGGGTGCTACCAAGCCCGAATGTATATGCATAAAATAGTACCGCTGGAGTGAGGCTCCGGAACAACTGGAGCGCTGTCAAGTACGGCTGGTAGAGCTTCTAAGGATCACGTCCACCTGTCTGCTGACCTGCGCGGCATGAAACGCAGCGTCCACAAGAAGGGACGTCAGTACGAATAGTGTACCGAGTATGTAAGGCATGGAAGACAATGCAAGCAATAACATAGAGTGCGATTAATAATATCATGGAGTCACAGGACATATAACGAGGCAAGAAAGTAACCTGTACATAGGAAGGCCCCTTTTTGGGCGGCTATCATGCATGGCTTGTCTTTCCCTTTTAAAAACGTTTCCCCTCCATGAACGTAGAAAATAGAACTTATATTATGTCGTATCTTGTCGTATCGTGTCCTATCGTGCCCTATCGTATCCTATCGTGGCATATCAGGTCGTATCCTATCGTGTCTTATCATGGCATATTATATCGTGTAATGTCATGTCTTACTGCAGCATGTCGTGTCGTGTTATATCATGTCAATGTCATAGTATAGTGTGTCATAGTGTATCATGCCATAGCGTAACTTGTCATATCATAGCATAGCTTATCATATCATAGCATAGCTTGTCGTAGCGTATCATATCATGGCATAGCGTATCATATCATAGCTTAGCTTTCCGTTGAAAATCTTTTCTTGTTCATATATATATAAAAATAGAACATGTCATATTGCTGAGGCGTCGGCAGCCGATCCATTTAGCCATAAATACACATCCCGCGTCCGGGACGATATCATGTCATGTAATGCCAACTGATCAGGTGGATATGCGTGTATAACGCTCTGCCCTTATTCCCATCTTCCCCGTATACATATGCATACATCATGTACATATATCAGCGTCTATAGCGCTCTGAATCTTTTATCATATACATACACTGGTATCATGTACGTATATCAGCGACTATAGCGCTCTGGATCTTTTATCATATACATATACATGTATCATATACATATATCAGCGTCTATAGCGCTCTGGATCTTTCATCGTATACATATACGTATATCATGTACATATTTTATAAGCATATATATATATATCTTATATACATATACATGTCTTATATACTTTTACATATCTTATATACATATACATATTTTATATACATATACATATTTCCATTAGAATGGTACAGTACTTATCGTTTGATAATTGGAACGAGGATCAAAAGTTTCCTTTGGATTCTACTCCCAAAATAAGTCAAACGGAGCAATAGGGAAAATCCGGGGACAATGGGCCCACCTCGGGTCAAATGAGGCGGCGTACCAAATTTACGTACATTATATTTCATGACGTCACTTGTGAGGGTTTTAAGGTAGTCGGGTCATATTTATGCCAGTTCTAGATGTTTAGGAAGTTTCTCCAATATTTTACACAATTTCTAATTCAATTCTACTGAATGAAATAGGGGAAACTTTAAGTGCGGATTCCGGGAAATAGAGTTGTCCCCGAGGCTCGTACCCAACTTATTACGTTTAAGACATGCCATAGAAGGAAAGGTGAAGCCTTACATACCTTTTCCGCTTCATACACGTCTCCAAAATCAAGTTTCAAGTTCGCCAAAATCTACAATTTGGTCACAATTACCAAATGTTAATTGTAAGGCTTTAAGATTTCAATCTTAACCAATACTTGTCTACAAAAATTTGGGCAGCATCTCCCCTATAAATACACCATCCTCAAAATTCAACTTAGCCAATTTTTAATCAACAACAATCCGGGAATTCAACCCGGCCAAACTATCAACACAATGACAACAACCATGACTACAAAACACAATATAACACAACTAGTCTTCTTTCCAACATAATGCAATAGCTTTCATTCCAACTTCACATTTCCAAACCAATCTCAATGTTTTTACATTCATTACTAATGAAGATCATTACAATATAATTCGGAAGCATTTCATATCGTTTCTACCAAATATTCACAAGATATACAAAATATACAAACTTTCCACCAAAACCATAATCCATCCAAAACTTCTAATCTTCAATCTACATATTCATAACATATTTCCATCTTCCAATTTCATCAACCATAATCATAATTTGCACCTTAATAATTTCATTTTCATAATTACATAAATCTACCATAAAATCACAAAACTTCTCATAACCACTTAACAACCAATCTTTCATGCCAATATGGACTATTATCCTTCCAAATTCACCAACTAACATAATAATTCACATTTAAAACTCCACTTCTATAATTACATAAAAACTTCATTAAAATCACATAATTTCCTATAACTATTTCCAATAATTTTCCATGCCAACTTGAACCATTTTCTTCCATTTCCAATATAAATTTCACCATAACCACAACTAGAATACAACATAAAATTCAACTCATATTATTTATACAACAATATACATATATGTCCACTTACATATATGCACACCCACTTTGTAAACTTCCATATTTCCATAAATTCTACTCATTTCTACATACTACAACATAAACCAACCTTCATAACATAATAAAAAGGGATTAATTCTTACCTTTTTCTACAATCTTTTTCACTTGACCAAGTTGTCAACTTGAAGAAACAAGTGCTCTTTCTTCCAAAATAATTACACCAAGTTGTAAAGGACCCTTGAATTAGTAGGAATACCACAAGAAAATAATTTTTGGGAGAAGATTTTAAGGGGTGAATTTTCTTGGGTCATGGCCGTGTATGGCCTTCTAATTTGCTCTTCTTGTTGCTTTGTTTTTCTCTTCTATGTTTCAAGAACTTTCTAATGGATAAATGACCCTTATATTCATTTTAGCACATGGGAAATATTAGAATCATGGTTTGGGCCTTAGGCTTGGCCGGCCACCCTTCTCTCTTTGGGCCTTAATTCGTTTTTATTTTTTTTGGGCCAACTCGGTTGATCCCGAGTTGGGCCTAGCCCGCTGACCTTTCGTCCTTAAAACGTCCATATCTCCTTGCACCGATGTCACCTGGGAACCCACGACCTATGGTTGGAAACCTAATTCAATTATCTACAACTTCTATTTCTTGGTATTTTCCAAATTCCAAACTTATAATACCGTTTTTGCCCCTAGAAGTCAGATCACCCGAAAACGTTTTCTTAAAAATATTCGTTTGGAGGACTTCCACTTTGATTTGGCCCAAGGGTCCTTCTTGAGTTGTGTTTAACTTCACATATGTGATTCATATGACTTTTCAGATGTCCAAAAAAAATCTCGATGTGTGGGCCCCACCTCAGCTTACAAATAATCCGACGTAAAGAAAAATACGGGATATAACATATATGGATTTTTCATAGATTACGGACAGATTCTTAATAATCATAAAGAAATATTAAGAACTAAATGATGGAATTATAACAATTCATACATAATATAATCATGGACATGGACCTAGGGTTATCATGAACATGGTATAGAAACCCTAGTTTTCGCAGAGAATCATAATTTATGGATTATGAGGCGTAGGGAAGAACAATGATGTTCCCACACGTAGATAGTAACTCTACATACCTTAATCGCTCCAAAACTTGAAAAAAAAGTCTGAATCTTTGAAGAAGAATACCAAAAGCTTTGAATTTGGAAACCTTGAGAGGATTTTCACTGATTTTCGTAGCTACAGTTCGTGGCTCAAAGGGTACTGCTCCGGACCTCCAAATCCAATCTCCACCGTTCATAGTTTATACTTATGTGTTATGAACACTCAGGTAATATTTGGGCTTGATCCAACGGTTAGATTATCGGAAAACACCAAATTAATATGGTTGGTCGGAATGAAACTCAACAGAAAAATACTAGAGTTTTCTCCAACTTCTTACAACTCTTGATTTTTATAGGGTAACAGGATGGATGGATTTATTCTAGTCTTTATAAATGATAAATCTTGTAGAATACAAAGCTTCTAGATTAAAATATTTACCTTGGAGGAAACCTTAGGAAACTAGATTGCCAAACCAAATTCTTGAAGGTTTCTTGATTTTTCTTGATTGCAAGAATGAGTTTCTTGCAAGATTGAAGTGTCTAGGTTCTTTAGGGATGGAGGTAGAGAGAAAAATAATAGTCTCTTAGGGTTTAGAGTGGTGTTAGGGACGTTTTTACTTCATACAATAATAAAATAAGGAGTCCCAATTCGAGTAGGAAAATGCTAAAAACGTAACCCAAAATCTGAAAATTCTGCTCCAACCAGTGATAGTAAAACAGGCATAACTCTTAGCACAGGGCTCCGTTTGAGCTACATAAGATACCGTTGGAAATATATTCCAAAGGGATACAACTTTCATGTTTTAAGGTTTCTCAAATTATTAACTAATAAAGGAGTTATGGGTGCCCAAAGTAGGCTGGTCAACCACATTCGTAATACGTACAAACTTTCAAATTTTTCTCTAAAACTCTAACGTTACGAGTCTAACATGAGTTCTAAGATACGAGGTGTTACAATAGTGTAAGGCTTGCCTTAGGAGAATCCCACATCGGTTTAGGCGAATCCCTCATCGGTTGGGGAGGAGAACGAAGAGTGTTATATAAGTGCTTGGATACCCCTCCCTTGTAGACGTGTTTTAAAACCGTGAGGAGCGAAGGCTCCAAAGCGGACAATTTCTACATGCGGTGGCCTGGGTTGTTACATAAGGGTAGTATTGAAATTAACTGAAAATATAAGGGGTAAAAGGGTAAAGTTGTTGGTCAAACCAAAATGGCTTTTAAGCCCCCAAAAAAAAAATTGGGATTGAGCAACTTCTTGGTTTTGGCTTATTTTAAGCATTTTTTAACTTAATTTAAGTTGTTTTGTATTTTACCAATCACCCCAATAAGTTAAAAAATGGCTTAAAAGTTGGTTTGACCAAGTCAATCCAAACGGCCTCTAACTGTAGAAAATGCTTCTCACATTACAATTCTTGGAAGCAGATACATCAATATATACATAAGTTTCTTGGAGACTATTACTACAAAGTAGTCACTCCTAAGGACTCCTAATGAGATAATAATTATATTCATAACATTCAGCAACTATATATATACAGTTACACTCGAATACAAATTCCTACGTAACGTTATCCTTACATGCTCCCTCAGGTTGAGCATGGTATGGAATAACTGTCAACTTGTGCTTCAAGTCCTGGAACCGGACCTTGGACAAAGGCCTGGTGAGAGCATCAACCACTTGATCATGAGAACTCACATACCTGAATGATAAGGACTTCGCACGAACCTTGTCCCGAACAAAATGAAAATCGATTTTCATATATTTTGTTCGGGAATGAAAAATGGGATTAGCAGTTAAGTAGGTGGCACTAAGACTATCACACCAGAGAATAGGAGGAGCAGTGGTGAAGCATCTAATCTCGCAGAGGAGAAGCTCGATCCATGTCATCTCAGAGGTGGCAGCAGCTAGTGCATGATACTCAGCCTCTGTGCTCGTCCGCGATACAGTTCTTTGCTTCCAAGAACCCCATGAAATCAAATGGGAGCCAAGAAAAATGGTGAACCCATAGTAGACTTTTGATCATCAACATCACCTCCCCAATCCGAATCACTATAACTATGAAGTAAGGTAGAGGATCCACTAGAAAAGAATAAGCTGTGAGAAGTAGTAGCCTTGACATAACGAAGAATACGTTTGACAGCAACCCAGTGAGAGTCCATAGGACAATGCATAAACTGTGATACTTTATTTACTGCATATGTTATATCGGGTCTCGTAAACGTCAAGTATTGTAGAGCTCCAACAGTACTCCTATATAGAGTTTGATCATGAAATGGACTTCCACAAGTATTGGAGAGCTTGGATGAGGATGAAGCTGGTGTCGAGAATCGACCACACGACCCCATTTGCACACGATTAAGGAGGTCCAATGCAATCCTTCACTTGTCCAGTTGGCTTGAAGGCCCAAGAAATAGGATAATTTTCCCATATCTCTAAAGACAAAATGAGTTTTCAATTTGGCAATAAGAGCTGCAATATGAGCGGATTTAGAACCCATAACCAGAAAATCGTCAACATAGATTAAACAGAACAAATTATCAGTAGCATTCGGCATGTAGAACAAAGAGCTATCAGTTTTCGATCCCACAAAACCTAGAGAAAGAAGTACATCCGCTAAACGTTTATTCCACATATGCGGAGCTTGTTTGAGGCCGTACAGAGACCGTTTAAGTAAACATACATAGTCGGGATGAGTAGGATCAACAAACCCGGGAGGTTGAAACATATATACTGTCTTATCTAAGTGCCCATGAAGAAATGCATTGGAAATATCTAGCTGAGTGATGTGCCACTGATGAGACACAGTCAAGAATAACAATAATCGTATTGTAGCCAACTTAACCACAAGACTAAATGTATCAGCAAAATCGATGTCTGATCGTTGATGATATCCTTTAGCCACAAGTCGTGCTTTATAGCGATCTAATGAACAATCCGACTTTAACTTTGTCTAAAACACCATTTACAACCAATTACATGTTAAAATGGTGATGGTGCAACTAGTTCCCAAGTACCATTTTGAATAAGTATATTATACTCCTCGAACATGGCAGGACGTCAGTGAACATCCTTAACAGCCTGTGAATAGCAAGAGGGTTCCAGTATTGCCGATGATTGTGTCACAACAGACATTGAAAATGGTTTATTTGGCTTGAACGAACCTGTTTGTGTCCGTGTGACTATTTTTTGCACAGGAGAAGCTACTGGATGTAACGTACTAGTAGTTGGAGTGTCTCCAAGATCAGTAGAGTGCATAGTATTAAGAGATCGAGTATGTTCATCAACTTCAGTCGGTGACATCAAGTCTACACCATGCGAAACTCCATCATTTAAAGGCCAATCTGTAGCAGTTGTGTGTCCAGGAATAGGTTCACCAGGTGACAAGGATGTGTCTTTTGTCAAGGATTTTATAGGAAAAGAGGGTGAAAGTTGTTTCGATTGTGACAGAGTCGGTCGAATGCTTCAAGGAGCAACAGAAGGCTGAAATGGTGACGTGACATTGAGAGGTTCTGGTTTTTCATTGGTTATAGATGGAGGTACCACGACATCCTGTGAAACAAAAGGGAAAATATTTTCATCAAAGATTACATGCCGAGAGATGTAAAATTTTGAGGAAACTGGGTCAAAGCATATGTACCCTTTGTGTAACTTACTATATCTCAGAAACACACACGGTTTAGATCGAAGAGACAATATATCTTTTGTATAAGGACGAAGCCACGGAAAACAACGACAACCAAAAATAAGCAGCAGAGAGTAATCTGGATCAATGTTAAACAACACGTAAAATGGGGTTTTATTTTTTAAGCATGAAGTTAGTAAGCGATTATAGTATACACAACGGTATCAAATGCATTCGTCTAAAATTTGTGTGGGACATTGGCGTGATGTAGTAATACTCGGCCAGTTTCAATAATATATCTATGTTTTCTTTCGACACAACCATTTTGTTCCGGGGTATACGAACACGAGGAACGCTGCAAAATGCCATTATCTCTTAAGTAATTTTAGAGGGCTTGATATTCTCCTCCCTAATCTGCCTGAAAAGTTTCAATGGGATAACCAAAGTATTGCTCAACAATAGTACGAAATTGCATTAATATTGAAAGAACTTCAGATTAAAATGAAGAAAATAAATCCATGTATATTTGCGAAAGTCATCAAAGAAAATCACATAATATCTTTACCCTTCATTAGAAACAACTGCAGCCGGGCCCCAAACATCCGAACAAACTACATCTAAAGGCCCAGAGGCTTGAAAAATATACTCGTGAAAAGAAACTTTATGGCTCTTACTAACAACACATGTAGAACATAAACTAGAAGATTTAAATGAAGGGACAATGACGCTAGATTACACTGCTTGACGAACTGTAGGAAAGAATGTATGAGCCAAATGAGCATGCCAAACCCCAACGGATGCAGCATAAGCCGCAGGTCCAAATGACTTCAACATAGGAAGAGAATATAGTCCAGCTTCACTTGGGCCTCTATGCAGTATGTCCCTCGTCACCAAGTCCTTAATAACAAAAATGTTAAGAAATAATTCAATTGAAACTTGGTTAGACTTAGCAAAGGAACTAATAGCTAATAAATTGTGAGTAGCAATAGAAACATGCAGGATGTCATCAAGATTGTACTACTTTTTATCATAAATAACAACTGAACTTTTACTAATGTGAGAAATAGGAAGTTTGGAACCATTACCTAACGTAACTTCTTCAGGGCCTTGGTACTCGGATGAAACCCAGGTTATCAAGATCAGATGTGAGGTGATGTGTGATGCCACTGTTGACACCCAATTTCGTCCCTCCTTTATTCCAATTTATTTCCTCGGCCTTCTAAATTTATTGGCGAGCTAAACGTTTTTCACTATTAATATCGTTATTTTCATTTTTTCACTATTACTAGCATCACTTTATCAGAAATTCTAAGAGGGTTCGTTGTCACTTTATTTTCGTTAAATTAATTATACTTTATCAAGTCTTTTATTTTCTACATATTAATCATTAATTATCATAGTATATATATTGTGCTAGTTACTAAATTAGAAGCCCAAAAATAATTAAAATAGAGGAGGAAGGACCAATATTTTTCAGCCAAATTAACGGCCCAAAATACAAACACAATATCCATTAATTCCACCAGCCCATATTTTTTCTACCCAACTAGCCCATTACCTAAGTTACCCGACTAGCCCACATTTTTCTACTAGCCCATTACCCCTTCAGACCAGCCCACATCCCTTAAACAATTCCAACGGACCAGCCCACTACCCTTCACCCGACCCGACCTGACCCGACCGACCCACTTTATCTTAAACGTTTTCATCGTTCTTTTCACCCAAAAAAACTAGCCGATTTGTCCTCTCTCTTCACGCCTCTTCTCTCTACGCTCTCTCCCTTCAATCTCTTCGATCAGTCCCTTTCCTCTTCCCCTCCATTTTAGCTAACTTCCGTTCCTCTTTAGCAATAGACAGAGACTGTCTTTCCATTTCTATGAAAATCTGCCCCGCTCAGTACTTTTTCCACTCTTGGATGAATACGGACACGAAAAATCCTCAAAGACTGGAGAAAGTCGGTCCATTTCGGGCATGAATCCTAATCAAAACACGTGAATCCCTTCAACGTTCGGATTAGCACGGGTCTTTGACTCGATTTTGAATCCATTTTTTTTTTCAAATCTCGCCCAGAATTAAAGCGAAACCCTAGCCTCTATCACCTATAAAAATGACTTTAAGTCCTCAGCCGAAAGGGGGGATTGAAGCCACTGATCGGAATACACAAAGTTACCCCCCTAAAATTTCATACCATTCGACAAATTATTTTAGCCCGTTCTTGAATATTTTCTCATACGAGTTCCTTTCAGCTGCCTTAACCCCTCCAAATTATTTACGTTTTTTTTTCAATCACTATATCTGGGAATACTCACTTGAAGGATTTAAGTCGTCTATTCATTCTGCTGTCACTTTGGAATCGAGGGTAGATCAAGATCGTCGTCCCGTTCACTGCACCTACAAAAGGTCGATGGATCTTAAGCTTTAGCTTTCCTCTGTTTTTTTCCTTTCACTAGCATATGTGTAATAAATCTGGCCGTTTGGAATGAAAGTGTGAATTAGAGTTCTCTAATGTAAAATCATACCTTCGGAGCATGTTAATGTTGTACATCTGATGTTTGTGTTGATATTTTGACATCTGTTGCGTTGGTGTATTTTGTGAAGAGACGTCGAGCATTTCCCTCTTCGATACTTATGTCGTGTTATGAAATTTAAGCAAGGATTACTCTGAGTGTTTTAGATATGATGAAATGATCATACAACATGTCGATATTGGTTATTGACTTTATTTGGTCCCAAGTCTGCGTTCTGTGTTTAGTCCTATTAGTAACTGTGTATTAGATCTTATTCTATGTTCAGTTTGTTAGTATGTTTATGTGAAAATAGACAAGTCTCAGACCCTGATACTGGGTATATCCGAGTGTTTGTTTGTGAAAGTTCATGCAATAAATCACGTCAAGGCTGACTCTGGAGTTTCGGAATATGAAACGTCATTTGACAATATTTCAGCTTTCAGCCATTTTAGGAATTATGCTTCGTGAAATCATTCTTAAGTAAACATCTTGTTATTCTAGCTAAACGAATAATTTTCTGTATTTTAGTATGATGTGTTGGCAACATGGCTAAGGCTCCCACCCACCTTATATATATATTAACTCATTTTATTTTGGTTCGAGTAATTACATATGCTAAAATAAATGGCACTGCTACTTGGCCTTCCTGTTGCGTTAGGAGACTCTTTATGCCCATCTTGAGATTAAATTACTCTTGCTATGTCTAAAGGTAGTTTAAACCTTCTTCTGTGAACTATGTGTTTGTTTAAGTTGCATAGTTTTTCTGGTCTAGGACAAATGTAGAGTCAACCTTCTCCCATACTGTAAATCTCTTTGCTTTCTGATAAACCTTTTCTTTTAATCTGTATTAGCATGATGGGAATCTGTAGTTTGTCTATTACATGAATGTGAAACTCATGTACACATTATGATGTATACATGTGAGTATACCTTATATATATATTGTGGGTTCATTTTGTGAATTGGACATAAGTATGATGTGCTTCGGGCCTGCCCATTAACGTTCACCAGAATAATTTCTAAAATCTTAAAGTTGCACTAGAATACTTAAAGGTATATCAGAGTAGTTTTAGCGAGAACAACTTGACATTATGTGACGTAGTGTAAATATTTAAGGGATCAGCTTAGATTCTCCTACTACCTTATACGATGGCATGCATTCGTCCCTGTGCTATATAAATATCATGCCCTCTTATGTGTTGAAGTTGAAAATTAAATACTGTGTGATTCTTTTAATTTCTATCTTCATATATTATTCCAAATCAGATTTCCCCTCTAATTATTTGTCCCTTTATCTTTTTTTTTTTTTTACATGTACACTCCGGAGCAAAATGGAGTCTTTCTTAAAAGACTCTCACTGTTGCATAAGTTTCTTGCCATCGCTAGACATGGAATCTGAGTCTTCTTTCAGTTAGATCTCTCGCTCTCTTGAAATGCATCAGAGCAGAAAGAAAATAAAGCGAGGGAGGAATCAAGAATCCACGTCCTCTGTCCACCCTTTTTCCTCTCTAGAAAAGAAAGAGTGGGCTGTTGCATTTTTAGATTAGTTAACTGTTTGTTTGTGTTTACTAACTTGTGATTGTTTACTTAATTTGTTTAAGTTTATCGACATTAGAACACCTAGTTATCAAGTTATTTGACATAGAGGATCATCACTTCTAGATTCGATTTATCACATGAACATAGTATCTAGCTATAAGAACTTTGAATCTATGGTTAAATTAGAGTAGGAATATACATAGCTTCATTTCTGTTGTCCTAAACTTCAGAAAGATTTTGTATTTCTCTAATCTTAGCTTAACTCGTGGGGATACTTTATCCAAATGTTTTTTCATGAAAAAATCGAATTTGCAAAGAGTCTAAATAATTCCTTTAAATTCAGATTTTCTATTTGATGGGGTAAGTCAACCATTAAAGTCGTCACTTAAGTCTAAACCCGTTTTTCTTATCAACTTTAAGTCCAAACCTCTGTATGTAAGTGCCGCTATCTAGCCTATAACAAATTCAGTTTTTTTTTTCTTGCTTCGGGAAATGGACGTTATTATTTTACTTACAACTTAAGCCCCCTTTTATGAAAATTATTACATTTTCTACAAGTCTTATTTTGAATAAGCATTACTATATTTTTATTTAAAGTCTTAACAACATTTACCAAACTTATTTTAAAATAGCACTCAAAGTCTTCTTATATGCAAATTATTATATTTTCTGTGAACCTTATTTTCAACCACATTATTATATTTTCTTTAAAACCCTAGCTACATTTCCTAACCGTTTTCTTAAAATTTAAACACTATGTTCACATTTTTCGCCTTAATTAATTAACTTTAAGTCCGGTCGGTAAACCATTATTAATGGATCTTAAAGGGTGCCTAATACCTTCCCTTTAAGTTAGTTGAACCCTTACCTAGAATTTTGATTTCGACTTAAAACAGAGTTAACTTTAGAAAACGGCTTTAATAAACTTTAGGTTCCCTAATTCACCGTAAATAATTAGGTAGCGACTCCCAACTTTAATTAACCCCAGAATTGCCGGGATGTTGTAAACTATTTTGACCCCGGTTAAAATAAGGTATAACAGCCACTGTCCATTAACCAATTTTGTGGAGACGAAGTTCTTGATAAATTGGAAATAGGTAGTTCGGACACTTTGTTGCCATTGTTAGTCTTAGGAGATGGACACACACGTGCAATGTGACCTTTACCTTCATAATTATGACGAATAACTCCAGACATGTCTAAAGCGTGGGATGGAGTATAATTGGAATGAGCAGAGTTCTGAAATCCACGATTTTGAAACGATTAAGTAAACCCTTGATTGGAGGAGCGCCCACGGCCTCGACCTCTACCACGTCCAAGAGTGGTAAAGAAGGAACTCTGAGTATATTATATTGTTGGTGAAATGAGTGTAAAGGCTTCATCCCTTTTTAATTGTCGTTCTTCATTCAAAAACAACCCATAAAATGCATCAAAAGTGATGTCCTCTTGACGTGATTCAAGTGACCTGGTAAAAGGACGATATGTAGGTCCTAGTCCCGCAAGAACAAGTAGGTCCTAGTCCCGCAAGAACAAATTCTACCAAATCATCATTGTTAATCGGATGTTGCAATGCAACCAACATATGTGCTCTTCCCTTTGCCTTTTGCACATACGTCTCAATACTAGCATTATCACGACGCAAAGTGTGCAATTGCGCCTTAAGGTCATGAATTCATGGCTTCGATCCTGAAGCACATGCAGCAACAAGTTTGTCCCAAGCTGCACAAGCAATTAGTTTGGCATCTCTATACTACCATCAATATGATGTTTCAAACCACACACATATATTATAGGCTTAAACTGTGTCTTCCACAATAAAAAGTTCGAAGATGTGAGTTTCACAGGCAATTGATGTGCGAGGTTTGGAGAAGATGAGAGAGTAGATAGGTTGAAGTTATCGAACTGCTACTGTTTTCACCCATGGAAGCGTGTTGATCTTTGATTCTTTATTTTTTTTGGTTGGTTGGTTTAACCTCTAATGGCTCTTGATGCCATGTAGAAAACGCTTCTCACATTACAATTCTTGGAAGCAGATACATCAATAGTCATTGCTAAGGACTCCTAATGAGGGAATAATTATATTCCTAACATTCATCAACTATATACAGCAACACTCAAATGCAAATTCCTACGTAACATTATTCTTACACTAAATATTCCCTCCGTTCACTTTTATTTGTCCTGTTTGGACTTTGCACATCATTTTAGAAAAAATAATTGACCACAATATTCATATTAATAGATGTTCAGTCTTAGATCATGAGAAATAAGTAATTAATGCTAAGGATAAACATTAAAACAAATATATTTTTCTCTTAACATGCTAAAAGTGACAAGTAAAAAATGAAAATGTACTTTAAGTATAGAAGACAAGTAAAAGCGAACGGAAAGAATACCTATTACGAGTTAGAATGCACAGCTTTTAAGGTTATTTAGTTTCTGCCATAGAGAAAAATAATTGCTCAAACTAGAGATACCAAAGTTTCAAATTATTTGTCATGGTTACTAAAAATAGTTGTCTTAAATTATTTGTTGTTTAGAAGTCCAAAACACAATTAATTATTTTCTCTCCATTTTACTCTTAGTAGAATGTTGTCATTAATTAATGGAGATAACACACAAATAGAGTAAACATTTAGTGGAGAGATTATAACTTAAGCATAAATAAGGGTAAAGTTAGTGAAATACCTCTTCTAATTAATATTTCTTAAGCGGCATGTAATGAAAAAAATTATAGCTAATTTAAGATGGAGAAAATATAATATAAATAGCAGTGATAGGAAGAAAATGGAATAGAACTGGTAGAATCTAATCTTCTCTGTATTGTTCCTATTTGATAGGATATCCCCGAGGAGACAGTTTGGTAGAATATTCAAGATCTTTATTGGTCACCTTAAACTCCAAACTTGAAAGTTTCAAATTGGTTTGAATAGGGTTCAATGGTTAGCTTGTAGGATAATTACTTGGCAGAGCTAATTATTAATAATAACTATGTTTTAATTTATTCATATTTAGTAAGTACAGTGATTTGTAAATTACCATTTATAACTATACCAAAATATATCAAGCGGTCGTAGTTGGAGTGATTATTGGGTGTGGCTCTGCCCCAAGATACATTCAAATATGGAAAAGGTAGTTATTTGTATAAGTTTGCGTAATTTGTAAGTACTAGTTTCCAATCATCTTGGGCCGTCTGCCTTGGATGGCCCAGTTTGAATCAATGAAGAACCCGATATCCACCATCTTATGTCTAATATTTGAGTATTTTAATAAGCTATATTTGTCTAGACTAGGAAATATTATTAACTATTTTAATGTAGTTCAGTGTAGACCTGTCAACCGGTTCCAACCGGAACCGGACCGGGAACCGGTTAGGAAACCGGCCGGTTCCGGTTCCAAAATCGGAACCGCCTAACCGGTTCCGGTTTAACCGGTTCCGGTTTGGATTGGTTAAAATTTTTTTTTTTTGTTTTTTGTATTATATATATATATATATTATAGTATTTATTTGTATATTATAGGTATATTTACATATGTTATACAACTTTATAATTAAAGTTTAAATATTTACTGACTAACAGCCTAACAGCAAGTCAGCAATACAGAATAGTGCTTTTCGTACACATATATATGTATAACTTACATACTATACTCTATATACTTATATAGTTATATATATGTATAACTTATATATATAGTATATATATATGTATAACTTAATATATATACTAAATATATGTATAACTTAATAGTATATATATACTATATATATGTATAACTTAATATATATACTAAATATATGTATAACTTAATATATATACTATATATAGGTATAGCTTAATATCTATATATAGGTATAACTTAATATATATACTATATATACATATCTACTATATATACAATATATACTTAATATATATACTATATATATTTATATAATATATATACTTATATACTATATATACTTATATATGTGTATAACTTAATATATATAGTATATATACTATATATACTTATATATATGTACATATACTTACTTATATACTATATATACTTATATATGTGTATAAATTAATATATATAGTATATATACTTACTTATATATACTTGTATATATGTACTATATACTATATATACTATATATACTTACTTATATACTATATATACTTATATTCCTAACTTAATAAAAGTAAAAATATGAACACAAGTAAATAGAAGAAAGCTCAATGAGCCATATATTTTATTCATTCTTGGATAACATTTATTTGCAAGTTGTATTTTTTTTTAACTTGCAAATAATACATGAGTTATACAAAAATAGTAGAATAATAAAATCACCAATTTTGAACCATTTCGTTAATTTTCCCCACATCATATTCGGTCATGGAAATATCTTCAAAGTCTTCCATTTGGTCCGGTCCACTAGCTATCAAATCTTCAATTTCTTCCTCTTCGCCTTGCTCCGCTTCTGAGTTTTGGTTGCGTCGCTCCGATCTAATCCAATCTCGAATGCACACTAGTACTTGCAAGCTAAAGCCGGATAATGAATGTCTATGGTCTCCAATTTGTTGTCTTCCTTGGCTAAATGCGCTCTCCGAAGCCACGGTTGATACTTGAACCGTAAGGATATCTCGAGCCATTCTTGAAAGTACCGGATAGCTTGCCTTGTACTTCTTCCACCATGCTAAGACGTCCAAGTCATCCTTGATATCCACATTTGGCTGCATCAAATAAAAGTTAAATTCATCAAAGTTTGCAGTAGAAGAAGAAGTTGGCTGTGAATGTAAAACTTTTAAACCCGACAAGCCCTTTTTGCTACTCTGAGAAGTAGTAGGGCGTGGAGCAACGGGTGTAGCACGTTCTTCCAAACTAGAATAATGAGTAAAAACTCTTCTAAACTCATCATCAATAGCGAGATCGACTTCAGCTAAAGATGGTTGAACTCCCTCTTCAATTTCTAAAAATGTATAAATTTGACTAACCAAATTTTTAGTATAAGACACTTTTAAACAAGGATTTAAAAGGGAACCCAATATAAATAAAGTTGGGATGGGAAAAAAATACTTCTTAAATTTGATTATCATTTCAAAAATAGCCACTTGATAATCGGGTTTATATTTATACTCTTGTAAAACTCTAGCTATTTCCGCTAAGTAGGCTAAAATTCCGGTTACCGTGGGATAGAATTGTCTAGAAAAAGCAAGAGTTGCATTATAAAAATTTTCTAAGAGTTCAATACATTCTTTAACATCTTCCCAATGCCTAAAAGTTAACCAATCCTCACTATCAATATTATACTTGTTGTGAACTTGTTGTATGGGAATCCTATACTCATATGCTTGTTGTAGCATAATGTAAGTGTAGTTCCACCTAGTCTCAATTTCTACTTGAATTTTCCTAGGTCTAAGGTTATTTTCCACACAAGCATTCTTAAAATCTCTAATTCTTCCCCTATTAGCATTACAAAAAAGAAACGCAACAGCATTTCTAACTTTTTGAACTGAATCATCAAAATGCATAAGACCATCTTTAACAATTAAATTTAAAATGTGACAACTACATCTTACATGAAAAATATTTCTTAGAGGAGGGTTTATTTCTCTTTTTAAAAGACCAATTGCCTTTGTATTATTAGAAGCATTATCTAAAGCAATACAAAGTGTTTTTCTATAAATGTTAAAAAATCTCATTATAGTAAACATTGAATCGGCTAAAAATTTTCCATCGTGACGACCTTTTCCTTCGTCGTATAAAAAAGCTATAATTCTTTTTTGCATAACCCAGTTGTCATCAACCCAATGACATGTAATAGCAAAAAAATCTAAATGGTTAATACTAAGACCCAAATCAGCAGTAAGACAAACATTACAATTTAAAGAATTAAATACATGGCGCAAATAAAATCTATATTTTTTAAACAAATCTATAACATCGGCTCTACAAGTACTTCTAGGAATACCCTCAAATAACGGGTTATAACAACGTTGAATGTAAGTAACAAACCCCAAACCCGAGGGAAAGGAAAATGGTAAACAATCATAAGCTACCATTTTAGCTATTTCTACGCGTTCTTTTTTCTTGTCATACTTAAAATTTCTACCGGTTCGTGGGTCTATCGTCATTTGAATCCCCCCCACATTTGAACCCGTTTGTTCTCCCCAAATATCCATATGTTTGGTTCTCATATGAGCATTTAGTGTACCCGTTCCACCATCCTTACCAGTTCCTTGCTTAAAACTAAATACTTGTGCACATAGGGTACATGTAACTGATTGGTTTTCCCTATCCTTAGTCATATATTTCCAAACTTTAGCTGTTGGCTTACGAGTTCTAGGCGGTTTGTCTTGTGTATGTGATTGTGCAGGACCTGTATCTCCTATGGGATTTTCGGGGGGTTGTGTTTCATCATCATCATCATCTAAGTCTTCATTAAAAGTGTCGGTAAAATGTTGTTGCATTGCCTCATGACCTAAAAGTGGATTATTTCCACCAACATCAATACCTAAATTAGGTGTTTCTTCCACAAATGTTTCCTCATTAAGCGCACCCCTAACAGTACGACTACTACTACCGGCACCACGTCTTAATCTCTTTGACATTATTAAATAGAAATAATTTAAATCACAATCAAATAAATCACAAGAAAATAAATTACAACAAATTAAATTTGCTAGAATTAAATTGCGTAAATTAAATTTCGAAAAATAAATTGCTAGAATTAAATTGCGAAAATTAAAGATAGAGTTGGAACGAAGGTACCAAATTGCCGAATTAATTTCCAACAAAGCGAAGGCGGCTAGAATTGCAAATCCACCAAAGCTACTTCGGATTGTTGCAAAATCACCAACTCCACCAACAATATTATAATTGCAAAATTAATAATTGAAAGTTGAAACTATAATAAGACTTTGTGGCTAATTATTGCAAAGTAACTATAATTGAGAGATTGAGATTTGAGAGAAAGATGAAGAAGAGTGAATTGAAATGAAAATGAAGAAGGGTTTATATAGGGGTGGGGGAGGGGTTAAAGTGTTAAAAAAAAATATTTGGGGGCCAAAAATTAAGAAAATGACCGTTTGGCAACGGCCATTTTTGCAAATGGACCGTTGCCAACGGTCTATTACCGAGGCCCAACGGCTCTTTCCTTTTTTTATTTTTTTTTTTTAAATTTTAACCGGTTTAACCGGTTCCGGTTAAAAAACATTTGGAACCGGACCGGTAAACTAATATCCGGTTAACCGGTTATACCGGTTCCGGTTCCGGTTCCAGTTTAACCGGTCCGGTTAAAACCGGTTACAATGAACCGGTTGACACCTTTAGTTCAGTGGGAACAGATTGGAGGCTAGAATTTGAACTACGGTTCCACCTCTTTTTCCAAGTTAGAAATCTTCTATTCGGTATTATATAAAATTTGTAATAATTCTAATGACTAATCAAAGCCATAAATTTACAGGAAGTTACATAAGTAAGAAATCTTAAAATTGACATCGCTAATTTTTAGCATAAAATTGATTGTATCAATTATAGCCAAATAATATTTACCATATTAACATAGCTCCTATTGAAAAAACTAAAAAAAGATCCCGTATAATATTAGCATAAGTCCTAGGGGTGTTCACGGTTTGGTTAAAAACCGATCCAAACCGAAAACTAAATCAAACCGATTAAAAAAATCGATATTTATTTGGGTTTGGTCTGTTTTGATTTTAACTTTTTAAAAACTGATAATATTTGGTTTGGTTTTGATTTTATTAACAAACAAACCGAAAAAATAATCGAACCGAACCGACAAATCATATACACATTTTTTTATAACTATATTTATATACCATATATCAATTTTTATAAATAATTTTAAGTACTTTATATACTTTTTCATCAAAATTTTATTTATCTCTAATAGGCTAATGAATTTTATTCCTTAAGCCAATTTCTTATAAGAAAGCCATGAATCCAAACTCATTTATTCAAAAAAAACAACTATAAGATTTACCTAAAAGAAAAATTGTATTTCGTATAAACTTTATTCACTTGATTAAAGCTTATAGATCTTAAGACATTTCCTTGATAGTCCAAAAAAATTATAGTTACCTTAATAAAAGGGTAATAACGAATTATAAGTTGAAAAAGGACAAAAATTCTTGCCTAATTTTAAGGGGGGAATGAAATAGAGAAATACCATTACATTTCATAAACCCCGAAAAATCGAAACCAAACCGATGGATATGTATTATATTTGGTTTGGTTTGGTTTTAATAATTAAAGAACCGACTAAAATGGTTTGGTTTTGGTTTTAACAAAAACCCAACACAAACCGAAACATGAACACCCCTAAGCATAACCCCTATTAAATGAGAAAAAAAAATATCTATCATAAATATATCCTCCTTTTTTCCAACAAATTCAAAAAATGCTAATAGCGGTTGACTAAAAAAGTTTTTTTTTTTTCCTATTCTCTTCCGTTCTTATTTTCTTTTTAGACTAGGAACTTTTTTTTTTCACCTTTCCTTTTTCTAGCGTCTTTATTTCTTTTTATATACTAGCAACTTTTTAAAAATTCGAATTTGGATATTATATATATTATTTTAACATATTACAAATTTGATAAGTAGTTTGTATTTTATATTCCAACGATATATACGGGTCATACCTCTCTCTCTCTCTCTCTCTCTCTCTCTCTCTCTATATATATATATATATATATATATTGATGAAGTATTAACATTATATAAAAAGTTACAGTATAATATACTTAAAATATATTAATAATTTTTTTAAAACTAAGCTATTAGCATAAAAATAAATTTGAAAAAGAAAATCAGAAAATTGTGGGGGAAGAGAGAGTGCTATGGAAGGGAGAGAAAAGAGTAAATGCATTAATTGTATTGATGGAAATAGATCTCATATATTAATGTAGAGGGATAATATTTAAATGGAATTTATAATTTATTTATTTATTTATTTTCAAAATGTTATATTTGTTATAACATGTGTTATATTTGCTACTTTTAAAAAGATATGTTGTTCTTGTATATAATTCTTATTAACTGGTGTAGTTGGTAAAAATCTCATAAATTTATACCATCAATTAAATATAATATAAATTTAATTTCGAACTTATCCTGGAATATCTCACCTTATCCTGCTTATCAAAGAAAAAATGAAGTTCAATAGAACCTTTCCTCAGGTTTGTCCTGCCCAAAATTTTAACACTTAATTATTTCCTTCTCGTTTTAGTTGTTTTCTTGTACTTAGGAAGTTTTTATTCTACTTCTACGCTCATTCTTTACATTCAATCTATTCCTACTTTCTTATAAATTAAACACATATAAACTCAGAGGCAGAGTCAAGCTTTGAATCTTATGAGTTAGGATTCTAATCTTTTAAAGTTATTGTGCACTAAAAGTAATGATTTGAGGTTCTAAATGTAATAATGTGCACATATTACCAATGAATTTCGTAAAAACAATGTAGAATTTAGACCTAAGCTATTAGGTTGGACCGAACCCGTTAGCTGGGTTTTAGGCCCGCCCCTATATGAACTAATATTTTGGTAACATGTATTAATAAAAACCTATATGTGAGTCTCCTTCCTTGGAAAACCTTCTGTAATACTAGTAAATGGTCTTAGAAAAATCTCTCTCTTGATATATACATTGCGGGCTTTTTACTATTCATATATATATATATATATATATATATATATATATATATATACCACGTCAATTCGTTATGTATATATAGATGATGAGATTCCATTGATATTGAGCCAAATTGATTAAAAATGAAGAAACAAAAATTAAAGAAAATATTACATCACAAAACAAGTTCAAGTTGCTGAAATTAATAAAATAAGAAGAATAAATCATGGATCGTTATTTTATTATATATCAATTCTCATGATCTGACGAAGGAACAGAAATAAAGAACGAGACAAAAGTCACCCCTAATATTCATTCAAATAAGATTGTCCATATCCAATATATATATAAAACATCGAATTGATGACAAAATAGCACCTCAGAGTTCAGAGTTGTATTTACATTACGTGTCGTAGTACATCTAGAAAAAACAAAATTTCTAATTTGGCTGTCTCGATCTACACTGTCCTTTGTTTATAATTACATCTTGGTTTATTTATGCGATTTCTAAAAACTCAAAAGTATTTATAAGTCAAAATGCTCAGTTAAATGTCAATAAGTTGGTCATCCCAATTTATAGCTTTCCAGCCTATAAGCCCTGACCAAATTTTTACTATTTTATCCTCAATACATATTTTTTTATTCTCAAAATACCTTTTCCTAAATAAAATAACTCCTAACTTCCTCTGGATTCATATATGTTGTTCGTCTTTTTTTCCTTACAAAGATACTTTAGATTTTTACAAGAAATGAAGAATATTTTAGTCATTTTGTCGAAAGAATAATTTATCATCACTTTTTTGAACATAATATTAACTGTTTATTATTAGTTTCAACACCTTTATCCAAACACATAATTGTTTATTCATAAAATTAATTCAAATTAAACCCTTAATAATACTTATAAGCTATGACACCCAGCGAACCCAAATAGGCTCTATATGATCTACATACCATGTTTTTGGTCTTTAATTAAGCTAAAGAAAAGTAGGATATTTATGTTTCTCCATGTGTATCTTATAATTAATTTTTTATGAAGCTTTTGAGTTCTAAAAATCAATAATAATGTCTAAGTGTTAATTGAAGCAAATATATGAAATTAAAAGTTAGCATGTTAGTAAGGTAATTTGTTGGGCTAAAACGGCTCAAAGATACTCTTAACATGATGTGATATTGTTCGCTTTGGGCCAAGCCCGCTCGGTTTTCCCCAAAAAGGTCTCACATCATTAAGAGTATCCAACTCCTTATAAATATCTCCATTTTCTTTTCAGGTATCAATGTGGTGCTTTGTTCGCACACCCAACAATCTCCCCCTCGAACTAAGTTCCACGTGGCTCATTATCATACCACGAGTCAGAGATTCAACATGTCTGTGTGTCACCCACACTGTCAGAGTATTTACGGTCACCGAAGCCCAAAGGCAGTGAATGTGTCTTCAAAGCTACGGGTAAAGGTCGTAAACCGGCCCATAGACGGGCAAAGGCACTAAGCCGGGCTCCACGCCACACTCTGCCATCTTCATACTCATCCCGCCAAACCATTGGCTCTGATACCAGTTGTTGGGCTAAAACGGCCCAAAGATACTCTTAACATGATGTGATATTGTCCGCTTTGAGCCAAGCCCGCACGGTTTTCCCCAAAAAAGCCTCACATCATTAAGAGTATCCAACTCCTTATAAATAACTCGCTTTTCTTTTCAGCTATCAATGCGGTACTTTGTTCGCACACCCAACAAATACTCATCCATAAGTAAAGTCGTCTCTCCCATTTTTGATGGAAAAATATTCCTCTAGCAATTAAACACCAGGATTGACTCACTCACGCTACTTCCAAAGATAGATAGAAAAGGTTAGAAATTCTCAGTTGTTGAGGTGGCTTAGTGACATCTGAGAGCAATTACAACAAAAGTAGCGGAAGGTACTATGACAGCAAAATGACTTGCCCATGAAAAAATATTTTCGTCAAAAATGATTCATGTCACACGAAACAAACCCTCAATATCTTTTATATGGACAAACAAAAGACAGAATGATGCATGAATAAAAAGATGCAACTCAATGTATTAACTCCCTCTATACATGATGTTCGAGAAAGGTCGGACCATATTTAATCTTATGTACTAGTCTTGTAATTATGTTAGTGTTGTTCCGTGACTTAATATATGACCTCCTGATAACACGATAATAACTTGTATCATTATGTCAAGGCTGAAGCAAGAATGATTAAATAAAAATTTAAAAATAAAACAAAAAATACTTATAACTTTTGATCCTCCAAAGTACGCACAAAGAGTCGTCATCTTTAAATCATTTAAAAGAAGAAGAACAAACTGCTCGAAAGGAATCACACAATAATGGTCATAACTAGAAAACATACAACAATGTCTCCCATACACTTGCAAAATAATGACTCTCAACTACATAAAGAATCCGATTTGTGAAAAATTAAAGTAAATTTTTTGGAAGAATAAATATCATAGATATTTAGAAGAGTTTCTAGAAAGCTATAATGTAATATCTTTGATATATATTGTATTTAGGAAATGTCTAGAAATTCTAGACACTTAGATATTTATAGTTGAGGATAGAATTATCTAGATCCTTTTGTATCTAGAATAATATCAAGATATTCTAGAGTAGTGGTAGGAGATAAAGATAACTAGATTTTATAATGGATGCATCTAGAAGAATTTCGAGAACCATCCCTATACAAGTATAAATAGGGGTGACCTTAGTCATTTGTAATCGACCCATAAAAAACTCAATTGTAAGTCATTCAAGCCAATTCAAGAGAGTCTTCTTCCATTACAAAGTTCTCATTTCCAAAGCCTCCTCTTGTTTAGTTGAATCTTCCGATCTTAGTTAACGATCTTGGGCTAGCAGAAGGTCTCCCCGATTTAATTTTCTTCTGCTATATTTCTCTACATGGTATCAGGGCCATAACCATACGTTGGCTTCTGGATTTTGTTTCAAGATCGGGTCAGTGTTAGATTCAACTAGTTTCTCTAAATGGATTTGAAGGGTGGTGTTAATGGACTGGGGATGGAATTGTTGGACCAGTATAATTACAAGGTATGGAAGACATGTATGGAGTCATACCTTGTGGGTGAGGATTTGTGGGATGTTGTCAATGAAAGTTACACAAGTCCTCCTTCCAAAGGACCGGAAAATAGTAGCGTATACAAGAAGTGGAAGCAGATTAATGCGAAAGCGGAGTTCATCCATTTCTCACAACTTGTTTGATCATATTATTAGGTGAAAATCAGCTCATGAGAAACGGAGGACTCTCGATCAGCTGTTCAACAAGAAGGATGAAGCCCGACTACAGATATTGGAGAATGAATTAGCGAACACCACTCAAGGTAATCCATCTATTGCTAAGTACTTTTTGAAGATTAAGAATTTATGTTCAGAGATCTCTTTATTTTACCCCGACAAGGCTATCTATGAAGCACGAATGAGAAGAATTATCATTCGTGGTTTGAAGCCAGAATATATTCCTTTTGTTACATCAATTCAAGGATGGGCTCAAGTACCATCCTTGGAGAAGTTTGAGAATTCGTTGTCATCACTAGAGCTACTAGCCAAATAGATGGCTAGTGTATGTTTTAAAGAAGGGGAAGGAAATGCTTTTGTAGCCGACAAGAGGAACTTCAAAGGAAAAACATTCAGAGATACGCCACACTCTCGATCTCAAAGTGTTTCCAGCTCGCTAGAAAAGGAGAGAGAGTCTACTAATAACTATAAGAAGACTCTAAAATGTTATAGGTGTGGTAAAATAGGACACATAAAAAGATATTGCCGAACAAAAGAGAGCAACATGGCTCAAGTTGAGAAAGCTGCTGAAGAAGAAGAGGACTAGGGAAGGTGCTTCATAGCTGAGGCTTGAGTAGTAGATGACCTGTCTTCCTTTAATTTCGAAAGAGACTAGATCATGGATTCAAGAGATAATACGGTCCATTACGTGGAGAAGGAAGGCATTGGTGTCATCAACAAAAAGCAAGCAGATTCCAAAGACGTTCAGACTAGTGATGTGGTAGCTGCTATCAAGGAAATCAACGAAGCAAATCCTGAAGCTGGTAATAAAAGTCTGGAGGTGAGGGATGTTGAAGTAGAACCTGAGCAGGCAGTGTCTGAAACTATATATGGAAATGGTGACCATTCCGAAGAAAGCATTGAGGGAATTGTAGTGGAAGTTGAAGTCTCTGGTCAATCATCTACCGTATCAAAGTCAATCACTAGCTCAGATCAAATACTGGAAGCAGATGGAGAAGCCGACGATCAAATATGTTATATCCCGTATTTTTGTACGATTGGATTATTCGTAAGTTAATCGACATAAGTTCAAGGACAAGATTATTTTGAGATATGAGACAAGGACTTTTTAATCCCGATATTAATAAGTGCACGATTTGTTTGTAAATTTTAATTTGTGTAGAAATATTAGTGGAGATTAGGGATTAACTAACCATGATTAGATTATTAAGTGGGGATTTATAATTAATTAAGTTAATTATAGTGCTAAATGGACCCCACTACAACATGGCCAAATCTGATTGGTCTATGCCATAGTGGGACATGTGTCAACATGGCTGAGTGCATATATATATATTTCATGGACGACTCATTAATTACAACTTCATCTTCACATTTCTTGAAAGCAAAGTTCATAACACAGCCATGGCAGCTCACGGCCATGGCAGTTCACCATCTTGATAGCAAAAAAAAATTCAAATTAAATCCCAAGGTGCTTTAAATGTTCAAGGAGGCAGCAACATAAGAATATTTAGTTGACGAAAAAGAAGTGGTGCAATTGGTGCAAGTGATTGTAGGATCTGTCCTAACTAAATTAAGGTAAGATCTTCTCTTTTTATGGTGTAATTGGAGTAGATGATGTTGTAATTGAGAGATTAACCCTTATTAAGTGGAATTGGATGCAAGGAATTGTACACGTTAATGTTAAGGTTCTGTTTGGACCGTGTTGGGGTTGTTCCAATTTAATAATGGTGGATTAAGTTTGATTAGTGTTGTCGTTATTGTTGTATTGTATTTGAGGGTAATTTGTTTATGTTGGAGGGCTGGAAATATAGTTATAGATAAGTATAGGTGGTGTTGTTCATGGCAATATTATGCTCTTTTCTATGTGTTTGTAATTTTGCGAAGTAAAGGTCGAAAATTGTATTTCGATGTTGTAGTCTTGGTGGACTGTTTCGAGCTTGTTATTAAAATGACATTGAAGTAGTTTTCTTGTACATGGATGGTAGTTGAGTTGTTATCGTTGTTGTTGGTATTGTTGTGCTAATCGGAGATTTATTGAAAGTTCGGGTTAGGCGAATTATATAGAGGAAATGCTGCCCGATTTCCGTTAAGTTCTTAACTAATTAAAATACGAATCAAGAAGTATGAACTAAGAAGTGATTCCCATAAGTGATTGGTTGTAGATTTATAAGTTTGGAAGTCGTAGTTTATTAACAATAGTGTCACTCTCATATTAATAGGCTAAAGGGGCGACGAAGCAAGCTTGGTTACGGTTGATCTATAACAGGTATGTTAAGGCTATCCCTTCCTTCTTTTTGGCATGATCTTTATGAAACAAACAGACGACGAACATATAACTCCAAAGAAGCTCCTGTTCTTAGAGACACTAGGATGGCTAATGTTCTTGATTTCCAGAACCTACTTCATTATGTCTTGATACGTGTCTATGATTCCTGAAGTTCTATTTGATATAATCCATAGTGACATTCGAAGGGTACATGACATGACTATTGTCTTTGATTTTCAAATGATAGCTCATTATAATTATTCTATGGAGTCTTAGACATGACTTAGTTTGCATATAGTTGCTCACTACTCTGCTCGTGCATTCTCTTAATATATCTTTCGCCGAGTCCCGGGTCGGGTATGTTTTCGTGCACAGTTTCACTGCATTGTTCACCGAGTCCCTCACTAGAGGGCCGGGTACGGTATATATATATATATATATATATATATATATATATATATATATATATATATATATATGATGATGTGATTATGGCGCCGAGTATGGTATATGATGACTTTATTCACCGAGTCCCATAATGGGCCAGGTATGGTATATGATATAAACATGGATGATTCTCACCTCTTAAGGCACAGGTGCATTGGTATCTTTGATTATCATATTTGCCTCCTGTAATCTTTTATTCAATTATGAGTTTCCTTATTGTATTTCATGCTTTATATACTCAGTACATATCTCGTACTGACCCCCTTTCTCCGGGGGGCTGCGTTTCATGCCCGCAGGTACAGACACTCGGTTTGGTGATCTTCCAGCTTAGGACTTCTGCTCAGCTGTTTGGAGAGCTCTATTGTTCCGGAGCCTAGACTATTTTGGTACAGATATTTTGATATAGACTTATGTATATGTCCAGGGGTACGGCGGGGCCCTGTCCCGTCATATTTCACTTTTATACTCTTAGAGGTCTGTAGATATGTGTGGGTTGTATATAGGTTTTGGTCAGCTGTGTCGATATGGTTTGCTTTTGATATTCCCGTGTATAGTGGCAGCCTCGTCGGCTTGCGTATTTTGTTATGTTGTGGCTAGCCATGACTCCTCAGGAGACAGGTTTATGATATGTGGTGTTGTGAATCCTTCGTTTGTTTTTACAAGTTTCCATATTGTCCTTAGTTTTAGTTTGACTATATTTAATAGATTCGTATACGAGTGTCCAGTTCGGGCACTAGTCATGGCCTATGGGGTTGGATCGTGACAAAATAAATGAAGAGGTTGGCCTTGAAGGCTCAATTTCATATGGAGATACAAACAGTATGATTTTTGGAAGCTCTGAAGCTGCCAAACAATTTATTGACGAGCTGAAAAGGGAATTTAGTAGTGGATCATATGCTAGTATTGAGGCTTCGAAGGAAATTCATGGTCAGATCGTCATCGACTCAGGTGTTTCTCCAGATAACACAATTGTTAAGGAGCTAAGAGAAAGGGGGAGTCTGGAAACTCAAGAATGTGAAGTTCAGCATGAAGATGATACACGTGGTTTGCAAAGGTAAAAAAGAAATGGTGGAAAGTCTGTCCGCTACAGAAATGAAAATTTTATCAAGACGTATTCATGTTTCTTTAGAGGCCCAATTATTAGCGGAAAACCATCATCAAGAAGTGTCGGGAAAACATTGCTGAGATCTTCACCAAGGCACGTTCAAAAGCTTCGTCTAAGTTCTTCCGCGACAAGTTCAGGATAGCTTCTAAAAAATTACTTTAAGGGGGAGTGTGAAAAATTAAAGTTAATTTTTTGGAAGAATAAATATCATAGATATTTAGAAGAGTTTCTAGAAAGCTATAATGTAATATCTTTGATATATATTGTATTTAGAAAATGTCTAGAAATTCTAGACACTTAGATATTTGTAGTTGAAGATAGAATTATCTATATCTAGAATAATATCAAGATATTCTAAAGTAGTGGTAGGAGATAAAGATAACTAGATTTTTCTAATGGATGTATCTAGAAGTATTTCTAGAACCATCCCTACACAAGTATAAATAGGGGCGGCCTTAGTCATTTGTAATCAACCCATAAAAAATCCAATTGTAAGTCATTCAAGCTAATTCAAAAGAGTCTTCTTCCATTACAAAGTTCTCCTTTCCAAAGCTTCCTCTTCTTTAGTTGAATCTTCCAATCTTAGTTAACAATCTTGGGTTAGCAGAAAGTCTCCCCAATTTACTTTTGTTCTGCTATATTTCTCTACATCATTATTCTTTGACAAAAAGCCATCTTCCCTTTCGCAAAAAGTCAACTTGAAATTCTTTTTCGAAATTATTCCACCACTAATAAAGTAGATTACTTTGAATAGTTGAATGACTTGGTCTCTGCAGCCGAAATAGGAAGTTCAATTCCTTCCCTTATTTGATAATTTACAAAAGTAAAGGCAAATTGAAGGATGATTAAAAACCACCATTAGCCATAAAGCCACCATCAACATATATAATTTGGCCTGTGACATATGAAGCAGCAGGAAAACAGAGAAACGCAACCACTGCTGCAAGTTCTTTGGGCTCTCCCATTCGACGGAGCGCACATCTATCAATCAACTTATCCAAGTTTTCTTTTTGCTCTGGATCTTGCTGCAACAAACAAATCAAATTAAGAATTAGAAAGTTTTATTAACTTATATACATTGATCGTGCAAATAATTATATATATATATATATATATATATATATATATATATATATATATATATATATATATATATATGTTTGTTTTCCGAGCAATTTAATTAGTTATAACATGTTCTATTACTCAATTTTTCAAGTTACTGATAGCCTGTTTAATTTGGCCAAGCTTCTGGAAAGCTAAAAGTACTTTTTTGAAAAACAAAATATGCAATATTAGAAAGCTGAGATGTTTGGCCAAGTTTTTAGGAAAAAAAGATAAGTGATTTTGAATAGTAACAGAGTATTTTTTTAGAAGCTAGAAAATATAGTTTTTCCCATAAGCACTTTTAGAACATTAGCCAAGTACAAAGTACTACTCAAATATTCTCAAAAAGTGTTTTTCAAATTGATTGGTCAAACACAAGTTGCTATTCTCCAAAAATAATTTTTTAAAGTATTTGTAACATACCACTTTTAAAATAAGCATATTTTGAAAGTTTAGCAAAAAAATACTGTAAATCTAAGAAACACTAATTAAGTGGATGATATTTACTATTGTCATTTCGACAAGAGAAGTTGCAATAACCCCTGGTCCAACACCGTTGACACGAATATGGTCCTTTGCCCACTCAAACGCTAAGCATCTTGTGAGTTGATCCATTGCTCCTATTGCCAATAAATTAAATTAGTTAATTAACCCAAAGTATTAGTAATATGCAAAATTCTTGATTCCTTTTTTTTTTTTCTTAACTGAAAATTTCACAAAACATATCCCTCTGATCCAATTTATTTGGTACATCCCTCTGATCCAATTTATTTGGTACCGTTTAGATTTTGCCATTCAATTTTTTTTTTTATTTTGACCATGATTTCGGCCATAATCTTTAAATTTTTTGAAATAAAATTCACATATTTGAAAATTATGTAAAAAAATACTACAAGTCCCAATAATTAACAATTTAAAATGTTTACCTAACATGTAAAAAATAGAGGTGAACAAAACTCGTTTGACTTTTGAAATCTGACAGGTGCTACATCAATCGAAACGAAATGAGTAATACATCCATTACCTTTGGTTGCTCCATAAACTGCCTCATATGGAAGTGCAGAAGCACCAGAAATAGAAGAAATAAAGACAACATTTCCCCTTTCTGATGCCTTTAATAAGGGATGTGCAAGTACAGACAAATGGTAAGCAGCCTCAAAGTTGATGCTCATGATCAGAGAGTAATCTTCCATAGTGTAATCTTTAGCTTCTTTGTATATGACAATACCAGCATTATTTACCTTGGGAGAAAAACAAATTGAAAAAAAAAAAAATGGTCAAGATGCCATATCTTTCTCTAAAGGGAAAAAGGTGAAATATACCTCTCTACTTTAGTTTATTGGCTAACTTTGCCCTCCGTTAGCCAAAGTAGTCAAATATACCCCTCACGTTACAAAGTGAAGCCAAATATACCCCTACCGTTAGGAAAGTTTCAATAATACTCCTCATTTCTAACATATTCCTACATAAGCAAGTCTAATTATTGGAATTGGGTGACATGGACACCGCATGACATTTAACTTATTCTATGTGGTGCCTACGTGGCAATTTTTTAAAAAACAAGCTAGAAAATTGATTTTTTTTTAAAACAAACATGAAAAAAAGTGGCTTTTATTAAAAATCTAAAAACTTTTTTGTTTTAATAAAACCCTTTTTTAAATATATTCTCGAAAATTGGATATTTTAGTTAAAAAATATGAAAAATGATTTTTTTTTTAAATCTAGAAAACTGTAAAGTATTTTTTTTTAAAAAAAAAAAAGCTTCCTATTTTTTAAAAAAAAATCTGGATTAATTTTTTAAAAAAAATTGAAAAATTGATTAAAAAAAATCATTTCCAATTTTCCAGAATTTCTTTTTTTTAAGAAGCGGGTTTTATGAAATAAAATGAAAATCATATTTTTAATAAAAGCCATTTTTAACAGATTTCTTTTTAGAAAATCAATTTTCTAGATTGTTTTAAAAAAAATATTGTCACGTAGGCATCACATAGAATAAAGTAAATGCCATGTGGCGTCTATGTCACCCAGTTCCAATGATTAGACTTGTTTATGTGGAAATATGTTAGAAATGAGGGGTATTTTTGAAACTTTGCTAACGGTAGGGATATATTTGGCCCAACTTGTAACGGGAGGGGTATATTTGACTATTTTGGCTAACGGAGGACAAAGTTGGCTAATAAACTAAAGTAGAGGGGTATATTTTACCCTTTTTTCCCTTCTCTAAAAGCAGAGTGCATGTTTTGATGATCCGTAAACCGTCCTTAACGAGTGATCGTCTCATGTTTGAACTTGATGAATCATTTTTGTGCTGATTTGTTATCAACCCCACTTCCGGGCCCCATATGGTATAATGAAAAACTCAAACTTGTTATCCATTGATGAATGAAAAATTGCATATACTATAATTTCTAATTGGCCATGTTCGACACTTCGACTTAAGATAGAAATTGGCTTGAGCAGCAGGCATTAAGAAAAGCGTATAAAATTTGATGCTCCCTCCGTCCGAATTTACATAAATGGTGTTTGATTAGACACACAAAAATTTAAAAAGAAAAAGTCAAAAAAAAGCAAGTATTGAACTAATAAAAGGATTGAAACATAACCTAAATACAAGAAATAATAAGAAGAGATCGTCTGTCCTCCTATAAAAAGACTGAAACATAAGCTAAAACAAGAACATCTTCATCGAAAGCTCCAGTATTCTAATAGTGAGAAAGTATGAAATTCGATCGAGAATCTCATTATCTATTAGGTGGGCCAAAGATTTCTTTTAGTTTAAAACATGCCATATATACTTCTGTGACTACAGAATAAATTAAAAAAAAATAAAGTTAAATTATTTTTTTTATATATATAGCAAAACCAATCACATTCTTTTGGGGAAAGAAAGAAAAAAAAATGTGTTACATAAATTGAGACAGACTGGATTGGATGAATTAGTGAACTATACCGTTAGAAATGCATCAAACTTACCAAAATATTGAGCTTGCCATCGAAATGATTGGCGACAGTCTTCATAAACTCCTCTCGTTCAGTTCTTGATGATAAATCACAAACAGATGCTTCAACTTTAAAACCTTTACTTCTCCATTGAGTCAAGCACTCATTAAGCTCCTTTTGATTACGTGAACATGTATAAACTGATGCTCCAAGACCTGCTAGTTCCTCTACGATCCCATACCTAAATGATAAATATCATCAACAAATTAAATGATCATTACTATATGTTGGAAGCATGTATTGGGTCCGGTCAATTCATAAAATTCTGCTAACTAATTAGAATGTTAGTCCATTAGCTTGTCCTCCTCCTGAACTCTTCCTATAACGTATAAATATATCATTACTAGTGTTTGAAGAGAGAGGCTTGTCCCTCATAATATGACGGCTAAGTTTTTTTTTAAAAAAAAAAAAAATCAAAAAAGAACGTTCAGCTTCTAAAGGATATTTGGGCTGTGGATGAAATGAAATTCTTGTCTTGTGAGGATTTCCGTCTATCGATAACACACAAGTCGTGATTGCTACAAGTCCACTTCCGCAAAGGAGAAATCTGTAAGTTTCTTAAACTAGTGTTTTAGGTTAAATAGTACAATATATATAGACTTGATTTAAATTGCAGAATTTTCTAGCATATATCAAGAATCCAAAACCAATAATAATAATTAAAAGCTCACCCTATGCCTCGAGAGCCACCAGTAACAAGGGCAGTGCAGCCTTCAAGATTCCACCTTCCTGCCATAACTCACAAATTATTGAAGAAATGGAAATAATGGGTTTTAGAGAAGTTTTTAACGAAGTGGTCCTCGAGTTGATTTATAGAATTCTTTTCCACATTTTTTAATTTTAATTGCCAAAAGGGACAAAAGGATTATTTGCTCTCTTAATTTGGTTGTGCAAAACAGTTACGGTTGAAGATTTTCCACTGTGCTGTCGTTATTTCAGATATTTTGGATGGGAATTATTTTATAATCATTGACAGAGTAAATGAATCTTTTTACGCAGTTGATGCAATTTAACTTGATGTATAGAGAAGGTTATTTGACTTATTTTTCACAGATTATGTATGGTTATAGTTATTTTCTATTACCTTTATAATGTGACCCGTAAAATCGTTTATCAACTCTCAAATGTATAAAAATTACAATATTAACATATCTAGTATAATCACACCAGGTAGAATCTGGGGAGGGTAGAGTCTACAAAGACCTTACTCATATCTTGTAAAGGTAGAGATGTGATTTTCGATAGACCCTCGGCTCAAGAAAAGATGAAAAGGCAGCAGTAATAAAAGGTACTAACGACAGTAAAATAATAAGATAAATGAAATGAAAAAAACGAGCAGTTAGCCCTAGAGATCTAAGAATAAGCAGACGAAAAAAGCTACTAATACTCCTGGTATGGAAAAGAGATCTGTGCGGCAATCTACGAACTTTCTACGCTGATACTCGACCTTCACATCCTCCTATCAAGGGTCATGTCCTCGACACTTATTCACCTCTGCCCAAAACTTCTTTGGCCTATTTGCACCACTATATTAACTAGGGAAAACATTGTTAACTCTATACCGTAGCAATTAATGACTTTTTAAATTTGATAAATCTGCATTTAGCATGATGGTGTGATCCGATGCAAGTGGAAATTAGACATAATTAGTGGGCATTAACATTTTGCCCTAATAATTTATTTTGAACACTTAGCTTACATGGGCACTAGTTAACTTTAATTGATACGGACTAGAAGATATTTAATAGTATCAATACTTAACACTTTGAAGTAAAGAATAAAGAAAAATATGCTCAAAATTAGACAATTGCGTTTAATGGGCATTAAACAACTAATTTTGCCTCGTTAATTAATTTAGTTTTGAAAACTTAGCTCACATGTCCCGGGTTAACTTTAATTGAAAGAATATATTGAAAAGAGACAAGTAAAGAAAAATATGCTTATCCAACTACCCATTTATTTGAAGGAGAATGAGATGTAAGAAGGGGCACAATGTAGAAATGGGGAGCGGTGCTGGTTGTCCTGTTGAACATGAATTAAGAAGATGGGCACTGTATCAACTAGTGATAGTTTTAGCTCTCTTTATATGGTTGACTTTAGGGATGTGTTTGGTACGAATGAAAATGTTTTCCACGGGAAAAATTCTCTTGAAAAATAAGTGGTTTTTTTACTTTTATATATATATATATAGGCAAACATTGTGGGGTAGAGATTGGATGATAAGATGTGGGTGGTGAGGATGGGAGCTATATATGGAGGGTGGAAGTGGGGCTAGGATGTGTTAGAGGGTAGAGTACTAGTGTGGAATGTCATTTGTGTAACTCGTTTTTTCTAGATCCATTAGAGAGGTCATTCTCCTTATTTTTAGAAGCTTATTTTTCTAGAAAATATTTTTCAAAAATTTTGAGCAACCAAACTTGAAAAAAATTGAAAAATAATTTATGAAAAATGTTTTCCTCCGAACACAACCTAAGTCTTAAATTCTTGTTGCACGAAAAACGTAAGGGGAGCCTCAAAATTGAAAGAAAAAAAATATAGGAATTTGTGTTGACTGTTGAGAGAGGAGGTTGAGACTGGTGAAGAAAAAGCTCAGGGTTGGACTTATGACAGTCTGCGTTCAGAGGGCTATCGTCAAAATGTTCCGATATTGTTGATTTTAGAGCATTTTGATAATTAATACTTAATGAATGGATCTAATAATAGTGTTGAGTCTTAAATGTGTTCATTTTATAAAGCTAAGTAGGCTTGTATGAATTTTGGTTGAATGTGACACGAATTAGTACTTAGGTAGGTTTTGTTAATCTTAATGGGGAAAGATTTCCATACAGAGGTATAATAATAGGAGAAATTTGATACATTAATGAAGTAGTTTTAAATTGTCGATTGCACAAGGAAAGATTGTATTTCCATATTCTCAAGGTTTTGAGTTGGAGGAGCAATCAAATAATGGAAAGTCGTGTGCCTACTGTCGAAAGTTCTTAGGGCGGCATAGTTTCTTTTATTTCAAGTTTTAGTTAATTTGATTTCTTATTTGCTTTGAATTCCATGTGCTACTAATACTCTTGCACATACAAATTGTGACAATGGAGTAGTCATTTTGGCGAACTGAATTTATTGATGTTTTTTTTTTTTTTTTTGCCGTACTAGAGAAAACAAGAAAAGTCTTTTACTACTCTTTTTCAAACCTATCCTTATTATGCTAATTAGTGGAGTGTCGATTAAGTAAAACATTTAAGGAGATTTCAATGACATTTTAGATTAATAGTTCTGTGAGCAAGTCTATTAAATGTTATGCTTCAAGGGGGTGAATTTTCTTAAAAGAACTGAAAATAGTAAGAAACTACTTAGAGAGACATGGTAGAAGCAAGCAGACGAATAAAAAAAAACAAGCAAAGAACTATTATATTACTTTGATTACTTCACTCTTTCCTCAATCATTCACTGTTAATGGCTTTAGATGACCTTTAGAAAATTAAAATAATGGATCCAAAGGGAAGGAAAAGATATAGTATTTTTTTACACCTTATCTTTTTCATATTTAAAGAATCTATACATATTTTTAAAACCAGAATGGAATCTTTATCATCCAAAAGAAACGGACAATATGATCGAGATTTGATGATTGAGCCGTTTTGATGTATTGACAAAAACATAAGTTCGGAAGTAATAATCTAAAGGATAATGTTGCTATCAGACACCAAGATATATATGTTAAATAATGACATAGTGGGATGCATACACAGTACACCTATCAGATAAAATTTAAGATAATGGTAAAAAACACACCTAAAGTATAACTTTTTTTTGGGTGTTTTCTACCTGAAATGTCATGTGTTTACGTCTCCAACCTGAATTATCACCAACTATATATTTATCAAAACACATCCGATACCATGATAGCACGAAAATCAGGAGGAGCCCTGATGAACCAAAACAGAGGAACATATTATTATCAGCATAATTCAAAACAGGGAAGAAATATAACGAAATTAAATACTCCTTCCGTCTCAATTTATGTGGCGATATTTGACTGGACACGTGACTTAATGAAGAAAGAAGGACTTTTGAAACTTGTAATACTCCTTCTGTCCTAATGTATGTGACACTTTATGCTTCTCGAGATTCAAACTATGTGAACTTTGACTAACATTTTAAAATATATTTTTCCATCATATTGATGTGCGAAGAATTACAACTTATAATACTTATTGTATATTTCTTTAATATTCAAATTTTATTTCAAAATGTTAAGTTGATACAATCAACGGTTAGTCAAATTGACTCTCGAAAAACGAAAAATATAACATAAATTTGGATGAAATGAGTATATAATAAGTCATAAATTTTTGTATTATTATAAATCATCTCAATAAAGATAAAATAAAAATTTTATGAATAAGGAAGTATGACATTTATTTTTTGAATAAATTTAAAAGTAAAGTATATCACATAAACTAAGACAAAGGGAATATAATCTTTTTGTGAAGCCATTGCTTGGAAAATTACCAATCAATAAGTCCAGCCCGAGTAGACCAGATGAACAGAATCAACATCAAGATCATGGAAATGTGACACAAAAGAGAAACAAAGTTGTACTCCACTACTTCAAAAAGGAACCATATCATTGTGAATCCAAATAGAATCGCAGCTGATATTGTCCTGTCCCTCCATAATAAAATATCCGCGACTGTAGGAAGATAAATAGAGAAAAAGAAGTCAATTTGTTGTAGTGTTTTTTCAGGTTTGTCACAAAAAGACTCATACCATAAATCCTACTAGCAATTGATACTCATTCTATCTCAATTCATGCGATACAATTTTTTTTTCCATTTAACCCAAAAAGATTGATTCATTTTAATATTCAGAAATAATTTAATTTTAAACTTTTTATTTTATAGTTACAAAAATATTTATGATTTATTTTAGATCACAGGTTTCAAAAGTCTATTAATTTGTCTTTCTTAAATAAACTTCTGTGCCCAATCAGAGTGCTTAATATAAACTGGGACCGAAGGGATAATATAGTAAATAACCTGTTATTACATGTTAAAATGTTTTATTATGTAAAGAACCTCTACAATATCAATTTATATAACTTATATCATATATTAGAAAATGCAAGCAGGGAAGTGAAGATTAAAACAAAACATATACTCCCTCCGATCTAACTTTCTTACTTTGACTAAGCACAAAGTTTAAGAACATAAAAAAGATTTTAAAATTTTGTGATTTTAGACTAAAGATGAGTGTAATGTATATACCAAAATGTCTTCTGAATCTTGTCGTTAAAACATGTTACGTAAAATATTGAAATTTTTAGAGACACTACAAGAAAGTATAGAAATCGTAACAAAAAATTTTATATTTGGCAACAACTTAGTTTTATTGTTGGCAAATGATTTTTTTGTTGCCAAAGAATTTAGTTTTGTTGTTATAGTATTGATTATTGTTGCAAAGAGTACTTTTGGCAACAACAAAAGTTCATGCAACAAAATATATTTTTTTGTTGCCAAAAGTACTTTTTGCAACAATAATCAATCTATGGCAACAAAAAAAAAATTGTTGTCAAATATATTTTTTTCTTGTAGTGAGAATTACCAAATATAGAAAAGATTCTCTTTTAAATAGACTAAAAAGGAAACTAAAATACTGAAATTGAAAAGAAGGAAGTACTAAGAAAAAGGTAAGTCACCTTTTCCTCCTCCAAGAATTGCATGCATGGGTCTTTGACGAGCAAATAATCTTTTGGGAGGTGCTGAATATGAAGGGCGGGGATCATCAGAATCAGAAGAATAGATCGGCATTTTTTATTATAACTTTGAGGGACAAATGATGTTGTACAAGTTGTTAATAATAATGGTAGATACAGATGATGATGAGAGTTCATTAGAACAGTAGGGTTTTTATAAGTAGTTGCAATTCAAAAGCTAATTGGTTGCTAGCTAAGAGAACCGATACAAGCAAAGAAAGGAACGGCTTTAGCTTTGCATGGAATATTGCTTTACATCATGAAACCTTTCCCTTCTCTTATGGAGCATGCTCTTTATTATTGGAAGATTATTACTTAATCCTCTAATCCATGTGATGGTTCCCTCGAAAGTTTGCAAGTTGAACGATTTAGATGTAAAAGTTGGTTTTTTCTTTCTTTGCTGTGATTTTTGTTTTCCCTGAATATATTAATCTTGACTTAATTTTTTTTAAGTCGCTTCTGAATATGATTACATCTTCTAAATTGCAAAAACATACTAAGAGCCAGTTTGGATTAGCTGGAAAAAAGGGGCTTTTAAGCATAGTGCTTAAAGTACTTTTTAAGTACTGAAAGTTATTTTATAAATAAGTAGTTATGTGTTTGGATAAAAGTGCTTGAAGGGTTTTTAGAGGTAAGGGTAGTATTGAAATTAACAGAAAATATAAGGGATAAAAGGGTAAAGTTGTTGGTCAAACCAAAATAGCTTTTAAGCCCCAAAAAAAAAATTAGGGTTGAGCAACTTCTTGGTTTTGACTTATTTTAAGCACTTTTTAACTTAATTTAAGTTATTTTGTATTTTACCAAACACCCCAATAAGTTAAAAAATGTCTTATAAGTTGGTTTGACCAAGTCAATCCAAACGGCCTCTAACTGTAGAAAATGCTTCTCACATTACAATTCTTGGAAGCAGATACATCAATATATACATAAGTTTCTTGGAGACTATTACTCCAAAGTAGTCACTCCTAAGGACTCCTAATGAGAGAATAGTTATATTCATAACATTCCGCAACTATATATACAGTTACACTCGAATACAAATTCCTGCATAACGTTATCCTTACATGCTCCCTCAAGTTGAGCATGGTATGGAACAACTGTCAACTTGTGCTTCAAGTCCTGGAACCGGACCTTGGACAAAGGCCTGGTGAGAGCATCAACCACTTGATCATGGGAACTCACATACCTGACTGATAAGGACTTCGCACGAACCTTGTCCCGAACAAAATGAAAATTGATTTTCATATATTTTGTTCGGGAATGAAAAATGGGATTAGTAGTTAAGTAGGTGGCACTAAGACTATCACACCAGAGAATAGGAAGAGCAGTGGTGAAGCATCTAATCTCGCAGAGGAGAAGCTCGATCCATGTCATCTCAGAGATGGCAGGAACTAGTGCACGATACTCAGCCTCTATGCTCGACCGCGATACAGCTCTTTGCTTCCAAGAACCCCATGAAATCAAATGGGAGCCAAGAAAAATGGTGAATCCCGTGGTAGACTTTCGATCATCAACATCACCCCCCCCCCCCCCCCCAATCCGAATCACTATAACCATGAAGTAAGGTAGAGGATCCACTAGAAAAGAATAAGCAATGAGAAGTAGTAGCCTTGACATAACGAAGAATACGTTTGACAGCAACCCAGTGAGAGTCCATAGGACAATGCATAAACTGTGATACTTTATTTACTGCATATGCTATATCAGGTCTCGTAAACGTCAAGTATTGTAGAGCTCCAACAGTACTCCTATATAGAGTTTGATCATGAAATGGACTTCCACCAGTATTGGAGAGCTTGGATGAGGATGAAGCTGGTGTCGAGAATCGACCACACGACCCCATTTGCACACGATTAAGGAGGTCCAATGCAATCCTTCACTTGTCCAGTTGGCTTGAAGGCCCAAGAAATAGGATAATTTTCCCAAATCTCTAAAGACAAAATGAGTTTTCAATTTGGCAATAAGAGCTGCAATATGAGCGGATTTAGAACCCATAACCAGAATAGCATCAACATAGATTAAACAGAACAAATTATCAGCAGCATTCGGCATGTAGAACAAAGAGCTATCAGTTTTCGATCCCACAAAACCTAGAGAAAGAAGTACATCCGCTAAACGTTTATTCCACATATGCGAAGCTTGTTTGAGGCCGTACAGAGACCGTTTAAGTAAACATACATAGTCGGGATGAGTAGGATCAACAAACTCGGGAGGTTGAGACATATATACTGTCTTATCTGAGTGCCCATGAAGAGATGCATTGGAAATATCTAGCTGAGTGATGTGCCACTGATGAGACACAGTCAAGAATAACAATAATCCTATTGTAGCCGACTTAACCACTAGACTAAATATATCAGCAAAATCGATGTCTGATCGTTGATGATATCCTTTAGCCACAAGCCGTGCTTTATAGCGATCTAATGAACAATCCGACTTTAACTTTGTCTAAAACACCATTTACAACCAATTACATGTTGAGATGGTGATGGTGCAACTAGTTCCCAAGTACCATTTTGAATAATTACATTGTACTCCTCGAACATGGCAGGACGCCAGTGAACATCCTTAACAGCCTGTGAATAGCAAGAGGGTTCTAGTATTGCCGATGATTGTGTCACAACAGACATTGAAAATGGTTTCTTTGGCTTGAACGAACCTGTTTGTGTCTGTGTGACTATTTTTTGCACAGGAGAAGCTACTGGACGCAACGTACTAGTAGTTGGAGTGTCTCCAAGATCAGTAGAGTGCATAGTATTAAGAGATCGAGTATGTTCATCAACTTCAGTCGGTGACATCATGTCTACACCATGCGAAACTCCATCATTTGAAGGCCGATCTGTAGCAGTTGTGTGTCAAGGAATAGGTTCAACAGGTGACGAGGATGTGTCTTTTGTCAAGGATTTTATAGGCAGAGAGGGTGAAAGTTGTTTCAATTGTGACAGAGTCGGTCGAATGCTTCAAGGAGCAACAGAAGGCTGAAATGGTGACGTGACATTAAGAGGTTCTGATTTTTCATTGGTTATAGATGGAGGTACCACGACATCCTGTGAAACAAAAGGGAAAATATTTTCATCAAAGATTACATGACGAGATATGTAAAATTTTGAGGAAATTGGGTCAAAGCATTTGTACCCTTTGTGTAACTTACTATAGCCCAGAAACACACACGGTTTAGATCGAAGAGACAATTTATCCTTTGTATAAGGACGAAGCCACGAAAAACAACGACAACCAAAAATACGCAGCAGAGAGTAATCTGGATCAGTGTTAAACAACACGTAAAATGGGGTTTTATTTTTTAAGCGTGAAGTTAGTAAGCGATTTATAGTATACACAACGGTATCAAATGCATTCGTCTAAAATTTGTGTGGGACATTGGCGTGATGTAGTAATACTCGGCAAGTTCCAATAATATATCTATGTTTTCTTTCGGCACAACCATTTTGTTCCGGGGTATACGAACACGAGGAACGCTGCGCAATGCCATTATCTCTTAAGTAATTTGAGAGGGCTTGATATTCTCCTCCCTAATCTGCTTGAAAACTTTCAATGGGACAACCAAAGTATTGCTCAACAATAGTACGATATTGCATTAATATTGAAAGAACTTCAAATTAAAATGAAGAAAATAAATCCATGTATATTTGCGAAAGTCATCAAAGAAAATCACATAATATCTTTACCCTTCATTATAAACAACCGCAGCAGGGCCCCAAACATCCGAACAAACTACATCTAAAGGCCCAGAGGCTTGAAAAATATACTCGTGGAAAGAAACTTTATGGCTCTTACTAACAACACATGTAGAACATAAACTAGAAGATTTAAATGAAGGGACAATGACGCTAGATTACAATGCTTGACGAACTGTAGGAAAGTATGTATGAGCCAAACGAGCATGCCAAACCCCAAGGGATGCAGCATAAGCCGCAGGTCCAGATGACTTCAACATAGGAAGAGAATATAGTCCAGCTTCACTCAGGCCTCTGTGCAGTATGTCCCTCGTCACCAAGTCCTTAATAACAAAAAAGTCAAGAAAGAATTCAATTGAAACTTGGTTAGACTTAACAAAGGAACTAATAGCTAATAAATTGTGAGTAGCAATAGAAACATGCAGGATGTCATCAAGATTGTATTACTTTTTATCATAAATAACAACTGAACTTTTACTAATGTGAGAAATAGGAAGTTTGGAACCATTACCTAGCGTAACTTCTTCAGGGCCTTGGTACTCGGATGAAACCCAGGTTATCAAGATCAGATGTGAGGTGACATGTGATGCCATTGTCCATTAACCAATTTTGTGGAGACGAAGTTCTTGATAAATTGGAAATAGATGGTTCGGACACTTTGTTGCCATTGTTAGTCTTAGGAGATGGACACACACGTGCAATGTGACCTTTACCTTCACAATTATGACGAATAACTCCAGACATATCTGAAGCGTGGGATGGAGTATAATTGGAATGAGCAGAGTTCTGAAATCTATGATTTTGAGACGATTAAGTAAACCCTTGATTGGAGGAGCACCCACGGCCTCGACCCCCTTGACCTCTACCACGTCCAAGAGTGGTAAAAAAGGAACTTTGAGTATATTATATTGTTGGTGAAATGAGTGTAAGGGCTTTATCCCTTTTTAATTGTCGTTCTTCATTAAAAAACAACCCATAAAATGCATCAAAAGTGATGTCCTCTTGACGTGATTCAAGTGACCTGGTAAAAGGACAATAAGTAGGTCCTAGTTCCGCAAGAACAAGTAGGTCCTAGTCCCGCAAGAACAAATTCTACCAGATCATCATTGTTAATCGGATGCTGCAATGCAACCAACATATGTGCTCTTCCCTTTGCCTTTTGCACATACGTCTCAATACTAGCATTATCACGACGCAAAGAGTGCAATTGCGCCTTGAGGTCATGAATCTGTGGCTTTGATCCTAAAGCATATGCAACAACATGTTTGTCCCAAGCTGCACGAGCAATCGCTGCTCCAACTAACTGAGGCAGGATATTTTCTGAAACAGAAGCAACAACCCAACTTAAAATAATTTGTTCTTCCTGTAACCAAACCGTATATGTCAGGTTGGGTTTGGTATTGGTATCGTCCAAAAATTAGTTTGGCATCTCTATACTACCATCAATATGATGTTTCAAACCACACGCATATATCATAGGCATAAACTGTGTCTTCCACAATAAAAAGTTCGAAGATGTGAGTTTCACAGGCAATTGATGTGCGAGGTTTGGAGAAGATGAGAGAGTAGATAGGTTGAAGTTATCGAACTGCTACTGTTTTCACCCATGGAAGTGTGTTGATATTTGATTCTTTATTTTTTTTGGTTGGTTGGTTTAACCTCTAATGGCTCTTGATACCATGTAGAAAACGCTTCTCATATTACAATTCTTGGAAGCAGATACATCAATAGTCATTGCTAAGGACTCCTAATGAGGGAATAATTATATTCCTAACATTCATCAACTATATACAGCGACACTCAAATACAAATTCCTACGTAACATTAGCCTTACACCAAAAATTCCCTCCGTTCACTTTTATTTGTCCTGTTTAGACTTTGCACATCATTTTAGAAACAATAATTGACCACAATATTCATATTAATAGATGTTTAGTCTTAGATCATGAGAAATGATTTGAGAAATAAGTAATCAATGCTAAGGATAAACATTAAAACAAATATGTTTTTCTCTTAACATGCTAAAAGTGATAAGTAAAAAATGAAAATGTACTTTAAGTATAGAAGACAAGTAAAAGCGAACGGAAGGAATACCTATTACGATTTAGAATGCACAACTTTTAAGGTTATTCAGTTTCTGCCATAGAGAAAAATAATTGCTCAAACTAGAGATACCAAAGTTTCAAATTATTTGTCATAGTTACTAAAAATAATTGTCTTAAATTATTTGTTGTTTAGAAGTCCAAAACACAATTAATTATTTTCTCTCCATTTTACTCTCAGTAGAATGTTGTCATTAATTAATGGAAATAACACACAAATAGAGTAAACATTTAGTGGAGAGATTATAACTTAAGCATAAATAAGGGTAAAGTTAGTGAAATACCTCTTCTAATTAATATTTCTTAAGGGGCATGTAAAGAAAAAAGTTATAGCTAATTTAAGACGGAGAAAATATAATATAAATAGCAGTGATAGGAAGAAAATGGAATAGAACTGGTAGAATCTAATCTTCTCTGTATTGTTCCTATTTGATAAGATATCCCCGAGGAGACAGTTTGGTAGAATATTCAAGATATTTATTGGTCGGCTTAAACTCCAAACTTGAAAGTTTCAGATTGGTTTGAATAGGGTTCAATGGTTAGCTTGTAGGATAATTACTTGGCAGAGCTAATTATTAATAATAACTACGTTTTAATTTATTAATATTTAGTAACTACAGTGATTTGTAAATTACCATATATAACTATACCAAAATATACCAAGCGGTCATAGCTAGAGTGATTATTGGGTATGGCTCTGCCCCAAGATACATTCAAATATGAAAAAGATAGTTATTTGTGTAAGTTTGCGTAACTTGTAAGTTCTAGTTTCCAATTATCTTGGGCCGTCTGCCTTGGATGGCCCAGTTTGAATCAACGAAGAACCCGATATCCACCATCTTATGTCTAATATTTGAGTATTTTAATAAGCTATATTTGTCTAGACTAGGAAATATTATTAACTATTTTAATGTAGTTCAGTGGGAACAGATTAGAGGCTAGAATTTGAACTGTAGCATTACGGTTCCACCTCTTTTTCCAAGTTAGAAATCTTCTATTCGGTATTATATAAAATTTGTAATAATTCTAATGACTAATCAAAGCCATAAATTTACAGGAAGTTACATAAGTAAGAAATCTTAAAATTGACATCGCTAATTTTTAGCGTAAAATTGATTGTATCAATTCTAGCCAAGTAATATTTACCATATTTACCATATTAACATAGCTCCTATTGAAAAAACTAAAAAAAGATCCCGCATAGTATTAGCATAAGTCCTAGGGGTGTTCACGGTTTGGTTAAAAACCGATCCAAACCGAAAACTAAATTAAACCGATTAAAAAAATCAATATTTATTTGGGTTTGGTCTAGTTTGATTTTAACTTTTTAAAAACTGATAATATTTGGTTTGATTTTGATTTTTTTAACAAACAAACCGAAAAAATAATCGAACCGAACCGACAAATCATATACACATTTTTTTATAGCTATATTTATATACCATATATCAATTTTTGTAAATAATTTTAAGTACTTTATATACTTTTTCATCAAAATTTTATTTATCTCTAATAGGCTAATGAATTTTATTCCTTAAGCCCATTTCTTAAAAGAAAGCCATGAATCCAAACTCATTTATTCAAAAAAACAACTATAAGATTTACCTAAAAGAAAAATTGTATTTCGTATAAACTTTATTCACTTGATTAAAACTTATAGATCTTAAGACATTTCCTCGATAGTCCAAAAAAATTATAGTTACCTTAATAAAAGGGTAATAACGGATTATAAGTTGGAAAATGACGAAAATTCTTGCCTAATTTTAAGGGGGGAATGAAATAGAGAAATACCATCATATTTCATAAAACCCGAAAAATCGAAACCAAACCGAACCAACCCGACAACAACCAAACCGATTGATATGTATTATATTTGGTTTGATTTGGTTTTAATAATTAAAGAACCGACTAAAATGGTTTGGTTTTGGTTTTAACAAAAACTCCACCTAAACCGAAACATGAACACTCCTAAGCATAACCCCTGTTAAATGAGAAAAAAAGATATCTATCATAAATATATCCCCCTTTTTTTCCAACAAATTCAAAAAATGCTAATAGCGGTTGACTAAAAAAAATTCTTTTTTTTTCCTATTCTCTTCCGTTCTTATTTTCTTTTTAGACTAGGAACTTTTTTTTTTCACCTTTCCTTTTTCTAGCGTCTTTATTTCTTTTTAATACTAGCGACTTTTTAAAAATTCGAATTTGGATATTATATATATTATTTTAACATATTACAAATTTGATAAGTAGTTTGTATTTTCTATTCCAAAGATATATACGGGTCATACCCCCCTCTCTCTCTCTCTCTCTCTCTCTCTCTCTCTCTCTCTCTCTCTATATATATATATATATATATATATATATATATATATATATATATATATATTGATGAAGTATTAACATTATATAAAAAGTTACAGTATAATATACTTAAAATATATTAATAATTTTTTTAAAACTAAGCTATTAGCATAAAAATAATTGTGAAAAAGAAAATCAGAAAATTGTGGGGGAAGAGAGAGTGCTATGGAAGAGAGAGAAAAGAGTAAATGCATTAATTGTATTGATGGAAATAGATCTCATATATTAATGTAGAGGGATAATATTTAAATGGAATTTATAATTTATTTATTTATTTTCAAAATGCTATATTTGTTATTACATGTGTTATATTTGCTACTTTTAAAATGATATGTTATTCTTGTATATAATTCTTATTAACTGGTGTAGTTGGTAAAAATTTCATAAATTTATACCGTCAATTAAATACAATATAAATTTAATTTCAAACTTATCCTGGAATATCTCACCTTATCCTGCTTATCAAAGAAAAAATGAAGTTCAATAGAACCTTTCCTCAGGTTTGTAATACGTAGTACGCAGTATTTAATAATCATTATTTATAAAATATCTATCCTTTTGATGAGCCAAAATAGTATTTCTCTAAATGCTTTTTGATAAAACTATTTATCTTTTCCGTCCTAATTTATGCAATGCATTTTGACTAGACATGTTATTTAAGAAGAAAGGTTTGAAAAAAATTGTGTTTTAAAATAATTCATATATAATGGCTATAAATCATTTCATTAATAGTAAAATAGAAAATAGAAAATTTAAAATGAAATTATTTTCCTATACAATAACTTATCTGTCACGTCCCAAACTCCAACCCAACCTGCTAATCTATGTCGTCAACTTTAGATTTAAGTCCCTAGTCACAGATCTAATCAAACAACCCCACTAGAACAATAAAGGAACTTTCTTTTCACATAAACTTGCAACTCAACGACCAAATATATGATGAAGAATGATGTATTTGGGAAGAAGAAACTTCAAGAAGGACTTGAAGACATCATTAAAAACAATTGAAGTTTGGTTAAAAAATTTCGCCCAAATTGCGTGAACAATAGGTCTTACATGTAAAGGGTCTGTAACCACGACTCAAAATTTCATTTGTCAAGCTACATGAAATAGATTTTCGAAGGTTCACAGAAAATTTATTGCTAATTGACCGAAGTGAGAAGCAAAAATATTCTGATAAAGATATTCCTTAGTAATATCATCTTGACTCTTGAAGTCATGTGCGGTGGCAATATCAAACCAAGGATGACGAGTAGTGGGGTTCTGAGCTAAGCCTTGGGTAAACTTTGGAAATCGTAATGCTATAATGCTTTTCAAATCCTCCTAGTCATTATCCTACTACAATACTAAGAAGAATGCCCATGCTGTGGCAATTACACATCTGTGTACTTATGAGTTGTTTCTATTAGGTGATATCGAGTTTTCTTGGAAACTCTCAAAGGATCAAACAATTTCAATATCAATTTTGAAGGTATTTTATTTGGAGAGTAATGGAGGCGGATATGAGCTGATTATTAGAATAAAACTTCGAGATTTACTCCGTATGTGTATTTCATATATATATATATATATATATATATATATATATATATATATCCTTAGGTATATTCATATCATCATGTATATTTGATTACCTGTATATCTATGTGTGACATAAACTGATATACACGATATACGATTTTGCACATTAGCGTTTTTCAAATCTGATTTACTCCAAATCAGTTCAAATCACCTCAAATCTTCCTCAAATTTTGTATAAAGACTCGTCCTGCTGTTTCCGACCAATTCCTATCACAAACATAGAAAAGGTATTATGTAAATTTAGATGTGAAGTAGAATTAATCTTGATCCTCAGTGAAACAAAGGAACGGGGTGAAGCTTCCACGGTGGGTCGACTTGTTGGCTCATATGCGTTGTTCAGCACTAGGTTTTGGACTAATTTATTAACGGTTGCCAAAGTTTTGCATTTCTGTTGTCACCCCTAATATATAAAAACTATATTATACGCCATTGTCAAACCTAATATATTCCTGTACATTTGTTCCCTAAATCAAGTGGAAATTATAATAAGAACTTGAAAAAACGTAATGAAAGAAAATCAGTGTCTCACTCTTCAATATTGACAAAAATTAACCAACATTTCCTATCAACTAGAACGTAAAGAATAGCCAACATTATCTTGTATATTTTCGATATATTAGCCTCATATCCTTCAAATTTTTATTTTTCTTAAACTTTAGATTTACAGGGTTTTTGTATCTTTTATATTTAGATATATGCTCTGGTTACTTGTACTTTATATTGCTGTTAATTTATATGATTTGCCCAAAATTTTAACACTTAATTATTTCCTTCTCGTTTTAGTTGTTTTCTTGTACTTAGGAAGTATTTATTCTACTTCTACCCTCATTCTTTACATTCAATCTATTCCTACTTTCTTATAAATTAAACACATATAAACTCAGAGGCAGAGTCAATCTTTGAATCTTATGAGTTAGGATTCTAATCTTTTAAAGTTATTGTGCACTAAAAGTAATGATTTGAGGTTCTAAATGTAATAATGTGTACATATATTCAATGAATTTCTTAAAAACAATGTAGAATTTAGACCTAAGCTATTAGGTTGGACCGAACTCGTTAGCTGGATTTTAGGCCCGCTCCTATATGAACTAATATTTTGGTAACATGTATTAATAAAAACCTATACGTGAGTCTTCTTCCTTGGAAAACCTTCTGTAATACTAGTAAATGGTCTTAGGAAAATCTCTCTCTTGATATATACAATGCTAGCTTTTTACTATTCATATATATATATATATATATATATATATATATATATATATATATATATATATATATATATATATATATATACCACGTCAATTCGTTACGTATATATAGATGATAGATTCCATTGATATTGAGCAAGTTGAAGAAACAAAAATTAAAGAAAATATTACATCACAAAACAAGTTCAAGTTGCTGAAATTAATAAAATAAGAAGAATAAATCATGGATCGTTATTTTATTATATCTCAATTCTCATGATCTGACGAAGGAACAGAAATAAAGAACGAGACAAAAGTCACCCCTAATATTCATTCAAATAAGATTTGTCCATATCCAATATATATAAAACATCGAATTGATGACAAAATAGCACCTCAGAGTTCAGAGTTGTATTTACATTACGTGTCGTAGTACATCTAGCAAAAAACATTTTCTAATTTGGCTGTCTCGATCTACACTGTCTTTTGTTTATAATTACATCTTGGTTTATTTATGCGATTTCTAAAAACTCAAAAGTATTTATAAGTCAAAATGCTCAGTTAAATGTCAATAAGTTGGTCATCCCAATTTATAGCTTTTCAGCCTATAAGCCCTGACCAAATTTTTACTATTTTATCCTCAATACATATTTTTTTATTCTCAAAATACCTTTTCCTAAATAAAATAACTCCTAACTTCCTCTGGATTTATATATGTTGTTCGTCTTTTTTTCCTTACAAAGATACTTTAGATTTTTACAAGAAATGAAGAATATTTTAGTCATTTTGTCAAAAGAATAATTTATCATCACTTTTTTGAACATAATATTAATTGTTTATTATTAATTTCAACACCTTTATCCAAACACATAATTGTTTATTCATAAAATTAATTCAAATTAAACCCTTAATAATACTTATAAGCTATGACACCCAGCTAACCCAAATAGGCTCCATATGATCTACATACCATGTTTTTGGTCTTTAATTAAGCTAAAGAAAAGTAGGATATTTATGTTTCTCCATGTGTATCTTATAATTAATTTTTTATGAAAAAAATCAATAATAATGTCTAAGTGTTAATTGAAGCAAATATATGAAATTAAAAGTTAGCATGTTAGTAAGGTAACTGATATTCATCTATAAGTAAAGTCGTCTCTCCCATTTTTGATGGAAAAATATTCCTCTAGCAATTAAACACCAGGATTGACTCACTCGCGCTACTTCCAAAGATAGATAGAAAAGGTTAGAAATTCTCAGCTGTTGAGGTGGCTTAGTGACATCTGAGAGCAATTACAACAAAAGTAGCGGAAGGTACTATGACAGTAAAATGACTTGCCCATGAAAAAATATTTTCGTCGAAAATGATTCATGTCACACGAAACAAACCCTCAATATCTTTTATATGGACAAACAAAAGATAGAATGATGCATGAATAAAAAGATGCAGCTCAATGTATTAACTCCCTCTATACATGATGTTCGAGAAAGGTCGGACCATATTTAATCTTATGTACTAGTCTTGTAATTATGTTAGTGTTGTTCCGTGACTTAATAGATGGCCTCCTGATAACACGATAATAACTTGTATCGTTATGTCAAGGCTGAAGCAAGAATGATTAAATAAAAATTTAAAAATAAAACAAAAAATAATTATAACTTTTGATCCTCCACAGTACGCACAAAGAGTCGCCATCTTTAAATCATTAAAAAGAAGAAGAAGAAACTGCTCGAAAGGAATCACACAATAATGGTCATAACTAGAAAACATACAACAATGTCTCCCATGCACTTGCAAAATAATGACTCTCAACTACATAAAGAATCTGATTTGTGAAAAATTAAAGTTAATTTTTTGGAAGAATAAATATCATAGATATTTAGAAGAGTTTCTAGAAAGCTATAATGTAATATCTTTGATATATATTGTATTTAGGAAATGTCTAGAAATTCTAGACACTTAGATATTTGTAGTTAAGGGTAGAATTATCTAGATCATTTTGTATCTAGAATAATATCAAGATATTCTAGAGTAGTGGTAGAAGAGAAAGATAACTAGATTTTTCTAATGGATGCATCTAGAAGAATTTCTAGAATCATCCCTACACAAGTATAAATAAGGGTGGCCTTAGTCATTTGTAATCAACCCATAAAAACCCAATTGTAAGTCATTCAAGCCAATTCAAGAGAGTCTTCTTCCATTATAAAGTTCTCTTTTCCAAAGCTTCCTCTTCTTTAGTTGAATCTTCCGATCTTAGTTAACGATCTTTGGCTAGCAGAAGGTCTCCCCGATTTACTTTTCTTCTGCTATATTTCTCTATATGGTATCAGGGCCATAACCATACGTCGGCTTCTGGATTTTGTTTCAAGATCGGGTCAGTGTTAGATTCACCTAGTTTCTATAAATGGATTTGAGCGGTCGTGCTAATGGACTGGGGATGGAATTGTTAGACCAGTCTAATTACAAGGTATGGAAGACACGTATGGAGCCATACCTTGTGGGTAAGGATTTGTGGCATGCTGTCAATGAAAGTTACACAAGTCCTCCTTCCAAAGGACCGGAAAATAGCAGCACATACAAGAAGTGGAAGCAGATTAATGCGAAAGCGGAGTTCATCCTAAAGAGGTCCATTTCTCACAACTTGTTTGGTCATATTATTAGGTGAAAATCAGCTCATAAGATACGGAGAACTCTCGATCGGCTGTTCAACAAGAAGGATGAAGCTCGACTATAGATATTGGAGAATGAATTGGCGAACACCACTCAAGGTAATCTATCTATTGCTGAGTACTTTTTGAAGATTAAGAATTTATGTTCAGAGATCTCTTTTTTAAATCCCGACGAGGCTATCTATGAAGAACGAATGAGAAGAATTATCATTCGTGGTTTGAAGCCAGAATATATTCCTTTTGTTATATCAATTCAAGGATGGGCTCAACTACCATCCTTGGAGAAGTTTGAGAATTTGTTGTTATCACTGGAGCTACTAGTCAAATAGATGGCTAGTGTATGTTTTAAAGAAGGGGAAGGAAATGCTTTTGTAGCCGACAAGAGGAACTTCAAAGAAAAAACATTCAGAGATACGCCACACTCTCGATCTCAAAGTATTTCCAGCTCGCTAGAAAAGGAGAGAGAGTCTGCTAATAACTATAAGAAGACTCTCAAATGTTACAGGTGTGGTAAAATAGGACACATAAAAAGATATTGCCGAACAAAAGAGAGCAACATGGCTCAAGTTGAGAAAGCAGCTGAAGAAGAAGAGGACTAGGGAAGGTGCTTCATAGCTAAGGCTCGAGTAGTAGATGCCCTGTCTTCCTTTAATTTCAAAAGAGATCATGGATTCAAGAGATAATACGGTCCATTACGTGGAGAAGGAAGGCATTGGTGTCATCAACAAAAAGCAAGCAGATTCCAAAGACGTTCAGACTAGTGACATGGTATCTGCTATCGAGGAAATCAACGAAGCAAATCCTGAAGCTGGTAATAAAAGCCTGGACGTGAGGGATGTTGAAGTAGAACCTGAGCAGACAGTGTCTGAAACTATATATGGAAATGGTGACCATTCCGAAGAAAGCATTAAGGGAATTGTAGTGGAAGTTGAAGTCTCTGGTCAATCATCTACCGTATCAAAGTCAATCACTAGCTTATATCAAATACTGGAAGCAGATGGAGAAGCCGACGGTCAAATAAATGAAGAGGTTGACCATGGAGGCTCAATTTCATATGGAGATACAAACAATATGATTTTTGGAAGCTCTGAAGCTGCCAAACAATTTATTGACGAACTGAAAAGGGAATTTAGTAGTAGATCATATGCTGGTACTAAGGCTTCAAAGGAAATTCATGGTCAGATCGTCACCGACTTAGGCGTTTCTCCAGATAACACAATTGTTAAGGAGTTAAGAGAAAGGGGGAGTCTGGAAACTCAAGAATGTGAAGTTCAGCATGAAGATGATACGCGTGGTTCGCAAAGGCCAAAAAGAAATGGTGGCAAGTCTGTCCGCTACAGAAATGAAAATTTTATCAGGACGTATTCATGTTTCTTTGGAGGCCCAATTATTAGCGAAAAACCATTATCATTTGAAGAAGGAAGAAGTGTCGGGAAAACATTGCTGAGATCTTCACCAAGGCACGTCCAAAATTAAAGTTAATTTATTGGTAGAATAAATATCATAGATATTTAGAAGAGTTTCTAGAAAGCTATAATGCAATATCTTTGATATATATTGTATTTAGGAAATGTCTAGAAATTCTAGACACTTAGATATTTGTAGTTGAGGATAGAATTATCTATATCTAGAATAATATCAAGAAATTCTAGAGTAGTGGTAGGAGATAAAGATAACTAGATTTTTCTAATGGATGCATCTAGAAGAATTTCTAGAACCATCCCTACACAAGTATAAATAGGGGCGACCTTAGTCATTTGTAATCAACCCATAAAAAACCCAATTGTAAGTCATTCAAGCTAATTCAAGAGAGTCTTCTTCCATTACAAAGTTCTCCTTTCCAAAGCTTCCTCTTCTTTAGTTGAATCTTCCGATCGTAGTTAACAATCTCGGGCTAGCAGAAGGTCTCCCCAATTAACTTTTCTTCTGCTATATTTCTCTACATGATTATTCTTTGACAAAAAGCCATAATCCCTTTCGCAAAAAGTCAACTTGAAATTCTTTTTCGGAATTATTCCACCACTAATAAAGTAGATTACTTTGAATAGTTGAATGACTTGTTCTCTCCGGCCGAAATAGGAAGTTCAATTCTTTCCCTTATTTGATAATTTACAAAAGTAAAGGCAAATTGAAGGATGATTAAAAACCACCATTAGCCATAAAGCCACCATCAACATATATAATTTGGCCTGTGACATATGAAGCAGCAGGAAAACAAAGAAATGCAACCACTGCTGCAAGTTCTTTGGGCTCTCCCATTCGACGGAGCGCACATCTATCAATCAACTTATCCAAGTTTTCTTTTTGCTCTGGATCTTGCTGCAACAAACAAATCTAATTAAGAATTAGAAAGTTTTATTAACTTATATACATTGATCGTGCAAATAATTATATATATATATAATTTAATTAGTTATAACATGTTCTATTACTCAATTTTTCAAGTTACTGATAGCCTGTTTAATTTGGCCAAGCTTCTGGAAAGCTAAAAGTACTTTTTTGAAAAACAAAATATGCAATATTAGACAACTTAGATGTTTGACCAAGTTTTTAGGGAAAAAAGATAAGTGATTTTGAATAGTATCAGAAGTATTTTTTTAGAAGCTAGAAAATATAGTTTTTTCCATAAGCACTTTTAGAACATTAGCTAAGTACAGAGTACTACTCCAATATTCTCAAAAAGTGTTTTTCAAATTGATTAATCAAACACAAATTGCTATTTTCAAAAAATAATTTTTTAAAGTATTTGTAACATAACACTTTTAAAATAAGCATATTTTGAAAGTTTAGCAAAAAATACTGTAAATCTAAGAAACACTAATTAAGTGGATGATATTTACTATTGTCATTTCGACAAGAGAAGTTGCAATAACCCCTGGTCCAACACCGTTGACACGAATATGGTCCTTTGCCCACTCAAACGCTAAGCATCTTGTGAGTTCATCCATTGCTCCTATTGCCAATAAATTAAATTAGTTAATTAACCCAAAGTATTAGCAATATGCAAAATTCTTGATTCTTTTTTTTTTTTAACTGAAAATTTCACAAAACATATCCCTCTGTTCCAATTTATTTGGTACCGTTTAGATTTTGCCATTCAATTTTTTATTTTTTTACTTTAACCATGATTTCGGCCATAATTTTTAAATTTTTTGAAATAAAATTCACATATTTGAAAATTATGTAAAATAATACTACAAGTCCCAATAATTAACAATTTAAAATGTTTACCTAACATGTAAAAAATAGAGGTGAACAAAACTCGTTTGACTTTTGAAATCTGACAGGTGCCACATCAATCGAAACGAAATGAGTAATACATCCATTACCTTTGGTTGCTCCATAAACAGCCTCATATGGAAGTGCAGAAGCACCAGAAATAGAAGAAATAAAGACAACATTTCCCCTTTCTGATGCCTTTAATAAGGGATGTGCAAGTACAGACAAATGGTAAGCAGCCTCAAAGTTGATGCTCATGATCAGAGAGTAATCTTCCATAGTGTAATCTTTAGCTTCTTTGTATATGACAATACCAGCATTATTTACCTAGGGAGACAAACAAATTGAAAAAAAAAAAAATGGTCAAGATGCCACATCTTTCTCTAAAGGGAAAAGGGTGAAATATACCTCTCTACTTTAGTTTATTGGCTAACTTTGCCCTCGGTTAGTCAAAGTAGTCAAATATCCCCTCACGTTACAAAGTGAGGCCAAATATACCCCTACCGTTAGGAAAGTTTCAATAATACTCCTCATTTCTAACATATTCCTACATAAGCAAGTCTAATTATTGGAATTGGGTGACATGGACAGCACATGGCATTTAACTTATTCTATGTGGTGCCTACGTGGCAATTTTTTAAAAAACAAGCTAGAAATTTGATTATTTTTTTAAAACAAACATGAAAAAAAGTGGCTTTTATTAAAAATCTAAAAACTTTTTTGTTTTAATAAAACCCCTTTTTTTTTTTAATATATTCTCGAAAATTGGATATTTTAGTTAAAAAATATGAAAAATGATTTTTTTTAAATCTAGAAAACTGTAAAGTATTTAAAAAAAAAAGTTTCCTAATTTTTTTAAAAAAATCTGGATTAATTTTTAAAAAAATTGAAAAATTGATTAAAAAAAATCATTTCCAATTTTCCAGAATATTATTTTTAAGAAGCGGGTTTTATGAAATAAAATAAAAATCATATTTTTAATAAAAGCCATTTTTAACAGATTTCTTTTTAGAAAATCAATTTTCTAGATTGTTTTTAAAAAATAATTGTCACGTAGGCACCACATAGAATAAGTTTAATGCCATGTGGCGTCTATATCACCAAGTTCCAATAATTAGACTTGTTTATGTGGAAATATGTTAGAAATGAGGGGTATTTTTGAAACTTTGCCAACGGCAGGGGTATATTTGGCGCAACTTGTAACGGGAGGGGTATATTTGACTATTTTGGCTAACGGGGGATAAAGTTAGCTAATAAACTAAAGTAGAGGGGTATATTTGACCCTTTTCCCTTCTCTAAAAGCAGAGTGCATGTTTTGATGATCCGTAAACCGTCCTTAACGAGTGATCGTCTCATGTTTGAACTTAATCAATCATTTTTGTGCTGATTTGTTATCAACCCATTTCTGGGCCCCATATGGTATAATGAAAAACTCAAATTTGTTAGCCATTGATGAATGAAAAATTGCATATATTATAATTTCTAATTGACCATGTTCGACTTAAGATGGAAATTGGCTTGAGCAGCTGGCATTAAGAAAAGCGTATAAAATTTGATGCTCCCTCCGTCCGAATTTACATAAAAGGTGTTTGATTAGACACACAAAAATTTAAAAAGAAAAAGTGGAAAAAAAGCAAGTATTGAACTAATAAAAGGATTGAAACATAACCTAAATACAAAAAAAAAAAATATGAAGAGATGCGTCTGCCCTCCTATAAAAAGACTGAAACATAAGCTAAAATAAGAAGATCTTCATCGAAAGCTCCAATATTCTGAATAGTGAGAAAGTATGAAATTTGATCGAGAATCTCATTATCTATTAGGTGGGCCAAAGATTTTTGAAATCTTATAGTTTAAAACATGTCATATATACTTCTGTGACTACAGAATAAATTAAAAAAAAATAAAGTTAAATTATTATTTTTATATATATAGCAAAACCAATCACATTCTTTTGGGGAAAGAAAAAAAAAATGTGTTACATAAATTGAGACAGACGGGATTGGATTAATTAGTGAACTATACCGTTAGAAATGCATCAAACTTACCAAAATATTGAGCTTGCCATCGAAATGATTGGCGACAGTCTTCATAAACTCCTCTCGTTCAGTTCTTGATGATAAATCACAAACAGATGCTTCAACTTTAAAACCTTTACTTCTCCATTGAGTCAAGCACTCATTAAGCTCCTTTTGATTACGTGAACATGTATAAACTGATGCTCCAAGACCTGCTAGTTCCTCTACGATCCCATACCTAAATGATAAATATCATCAACAAATTAAATGATCATTACTATATGTTGGAAGCATGTATTGGGTCCGGTCAATTCATAAAATTCTGCTAACTAATTAGAATGTTAGTCCATTAGCTTGTCCTCCTCCTGAACTCTTCCTATAACGTATAAATATATCATTACTAGTGTTTGAAGAGAGAGGCTTGTCCCTCATAATATGACGGCTAAGTTTTTTTTTTTTAAAAAAAAAAAATCAAAAAAGAACGTTCAGCTTCTAAAGGATATTTGGGCTGTGGATGAAATGAAATTCTTGTCTTGTGAGGATTTCCGTCTATCGATAACACACAAGTCGTGATTGCTACAGGTCCACTTCCGCAAAGGAGAAATCTGTAAGTTTCTTAAACTAGTGTTTTAGGTTAAATAGTACAATATATATAGACTTGATTTAAATTGCAGAATTTTCTAGCATATATCAAGAATCCAAAACCAATAATAATAATTAAAAGCTCACCCTATGCCTCGAGAGCCACCAGTAACAAGGGCAGTGCAGCCTTCAAGATTCCACCTTCCTGCCATAACTCACAAATTATTGAAGAAATGGAAATAATGGGTTTTAGAGAAGTTTTTAACGAAGTGGTCCTCGAGTTGATTTATAGAATTCTTTTCCACATTTTTTAATTTTAATTGCCAAAAGGGGCAAAAGGATTATTTGCTCTCTTTGGTTGTGCAAACAGTTAAGGTTGAAGATTTTCCACTGTGCTGTCGTTATTTCAGATATTTTGGATGGGAATTATTTTATAATCATTGACAGAGTAAATGAATTTTTTACGCAGTTGATGCAATTTAACTTGATGTACAGAGAAGGTTATTTGCCTTATTTTATATGTTACTCATTTCACAGATTATGTATGGTTATAGTTATTTTCAATTACCTTTATAATGTGACCCGTAAAATCGTTTATCAACTCTCAAATGTATAAAAATTACAATAATAACATATCTAGTATAATCACACCAGGTAGAATCTGGGGAGGGTAGAGTCTACGCAGACCTTACTCATATCTTGTAAAGGTAGAGATGTGGTTTTCGATAGACCCTCGGCTCAAGAAAAGATGAAAAGGCAGCAGTAATAAAAGACACTAACGACAGTAAAATAATAAGATAAATGAAATGAAAGAAACGAGCAGTTAGCCCTAGAGATCTAAGAATAAGCAGACGAAAAAAGCTACTAATACTCCTGGTATGGAAAAGAGATCTGTGCGGCAATCTACGAACTTTCTACGTTGATACTCGACCTTCACATCCTCCTATCAAGGGTCATGTCCTCTGACACTTATTCACCTCTGCCCAAAACTTCTTTGGCCTATTTGCACCACTATATTTACTAGGGAAAACCATTGTTAACTCTATACAGTAGCAATTAATGACTTTTTAAATTTGATAAATCTGCAGTTAGCATGATGGTGTGATCCGATGCAAGTGGAAATTAGAAATAATTAGTGGGCATTAACATTTTGCCCTAATAATTTATTTTGAACACTTGCTTACATGGGCACTAGTTAACTTTAATTGATACGGACTAGAAGATATTTAATAGTATCACCATAATTTATTAAAAGAGAAAGGTAAAGAAAAATATATGCGCAATTAATACTTAATACTTTGAAGTAAAGAATAAAGAAAAATATGCGCAAAATTAGACAATTGCGTTTAATGGGCATTAAACAACTTATTTTGCCTCGTTAATTAATTTAGTTTTGAAAACTTAGCTCACATGTCCCGGGTTAACTTTAATTGAAAGAATATATTGAAAAGAGACAAGTAAAGAAAGTTATGCTTATCCAACTACCCATTTATTTGAAGGAGAATGAGATGTAAGAAGGGGCACAATGTAGAAATGGGGAGCGGTGTTGGTTGTCCTGTTGAACATGAAATTAAGAAGATGGGCACTGTATCAACTAGTGATAGTTTTAGCTCGCTTTATATGGTTGACTTTAGGGATGTGTTTGGTACGAATGAAAATGTTTTTCATGGGAAAAATTCTCTTGAAAAATAAGTGGTTTTCTTACTTTTATATATATATATATATATATATATATATATATATAGGCAAACATTGTGGGGTAGAGATTGGATGGTAAGATGTGGGTGGTGAGGATGGGAGCTATATATGGAGGGGTGGAAGTGGGGCTAGGGTGTGTTAGACGGTGGAGTACTAGTGTGAAATGTCATTTGTGTAACTTGTTTTTTCTAGATCCATTAGAGAGGTCATTCTCCTTATTTTTAGAAGTTTGTTTTCCTAGAGAAAATATTTTTCAAAACTTTTGGGCAACCAAACTTGAAAAAAATTGAAAAATAATTTATGAAAAATGTTTTCCTCCGAACACAACCTAAGTCTTAAATTCTTGTTGCGCGAAAAACGTAAGGGGAGCCTCAAAATTGAAAAAAAAAAAAAAAGAATAGGAATTTGTGTTGACTGTTGAGAGAGGAGGTTGAGATTGGTGAATAAAAAAGCTCAGGGTTGGACTTATGACAGTCTGCGTTTAGAGGGCTATCGTCAAAATGTTCCGATATTGTTGATTTTAGAGCATTTTGATAATTAATACTTAATGAATGGATCTAATAATAGTGTTGAATCTTAAATGTGTTCATTTTATAAAGCTAAGTAGGCTTGTATGAATTTTGGTTGAATGTGACACGAATTAGTACTTAGGTAGGTTTTGTTAATCTTAATGGGGAAAGATTTTCATACATAGGTATAATAATAGGAGAAATTTGATACATTAATGAAGTAGTTTTAAATTGTTGATTGCACAAGGAAAGATTGTATTTCCATATTCTCAAGGTTTTGAGTTGGAGGAGCAATCAAATAATGGAAAGTCGTGTGCCTACTGTCGAAAGTTCTTAGGGCGGCATAGTTTCTTTTATTTCAAGTTTTAGTTAATTTGATTTCTTATTTGCTTTGAATTCCATGTGCTACTAATACTCTTGCACTTATAAATTGTGACAATGGAGTAGTCATTTTGGCGAGCTGAATTTATTGATGTGACAAGAAAAGTCTTTTACTATTCTTTTTCAAACCTATCCTTGTTATGCTAATCAGTGGAGTGTCGATTAAGTAAAAAATTTAAGGAGATTTAAATGACATTTTAGATTAATAGTTCTGTGAGCAAGTCTATTAAATGTTATGCTTCAAGGGGGTGAATTTTCTTAAAAGAACTGAAAATAGTAAGAAACTAATTAGAGAGACATGGTAGAAGCAAGCAGACGAATAAAAAAAACAAGCAAAGAACTATTATCTTACTTTGATTACTTCACTTTTTCCTCAATCATTCACTGTTGATGGCTTTAGATGACCTTTAGCAAATTAAAATAATGTATCCAAAGGGAAGGAAAAGATATAGTATTATTTTTACACCTTATCTTTTTTATATTTAAAGAATCTATACATATTTTTAAAACCAGAACGGAGTCTTTATCATCCAAAAGAAACGGACAATATGATCGAGATTTGATGATTGAGCCTTTTTGATGGATTGACAAAAACATAAGTTCGGAGGTAATAATCTAAAGGATAATGTTGCTATCGGACACCAAGATATATATGTTAATTGTTAAATAATGACATAGTGGGATGCATACACAGTACACCTATCCGATAAAATTTAATATTGTTCTTTTTTTTTTTTGGTTGATAAAATTATCCTACACCTCCTAAAACTTGAGGAAATAATTAATTAACACAATGGTCAAAAACACACCTAAAGTATAGTTTTTTTTTGGGTGTTTTCTACCTGAAATGTCATGTGTTTACGTCTCCAACCTCAACTATCGCCAACTATATATTTATCAAAACACATCTGATACCATGATAGCACATAAATCAGGAGGAGCCCTGAAGAATCAAAACAGAGGAACATATTATTATCAGCATAATTCAAAACAGGGAAGAAATGTAACGAAATTAAATACTCCTTCCGTATCAATTTATGTGGCGATATTTAACTGGACACGTGACTTAATGAAGAAAGAAGGACTTTTGAAACTTGTAATGCTCCTTCTGTCCTAATGTATGTGACACTTTATGCTTCTCGAGATTCAAACTATGTGAACTTTGACTAACATTTTAAAATATATTTTTCCATCATATTGATGTGCGAAGAATTACAACTTATAATACTTATTGTATATTTCTTTAATATTCAAATTTTATTTCAAAATGTTAAGTTGATACAATCAACGGTTAATCAAATTGACTCTCGAAAAACGAAAAATATAACATAAATTTGGATGAAATGAGTATATAATAAGTCATAAATATTTGTATTATTATAAATCATCTCAATAAAAATAAAATGAAAATTTTATGAATAAGGAAGTATGACATCTGTTTTTTGAATAAATTTAAAAGTAAAGTATATCACATAAACTAAGACAAAGGGAATATAATCTTTTTGTGAAGCCATTGCTTGGAAAATTACCAATCAATATGTCCAGCCCCAGTAGACCAGATGAACAGAATCAACATCAAGATCATGGAAATGTGACACAAAAGAGAAACAAAGTTGTACTCCACTACTTCAAAAAGGAACCATGTCATTGTGAATCCAAATAGAATCGCAGCTGATATTGTCCTGTCCCTCCATAATAAAATATCCGCGACTGTAGGAAGATAAATAGAGAAAAAGAAGTCAATTTGTTGAAGTGTTTTTTCAAGTTTGTCCCAAAAGACTCGTACCATAAATCCTACTAGCAATTGATACTCATTCTATCTCAATTCATGCGATACAATTTTTTTTTCCATTTAACCCAAAAAGATTGATTCATTTTAATATTCAGAAATAATTTAATTTTAAACTTTTCATTTTATAGTTTCAAAAATATTTATGATTTGTTTCAGATCACAGGTTTCAAAAGTTTATTAATTTGTCTTTCTTAAATAAACTTCTGTGCCCAATCAAAGTGCTTAGTATAAACTGGGACCGAGGGGGTAATATAGTAAATAACCTGTTATTACATGTTAAAATGTTACTGATTATTATGTAAAGAACCTCTACAGTATCAATATATATAACTTATATCATATATTAGAAAATGCAAGCAGGGAAGTGAAGATTAAAACAAAACATATACTCCCTCCATTTCAATCTAACTTTCTTAGTTTGACTAAGCACAAATTTTAAGAACATAAAAACGATTTTAAAATTTTGTGATTTTAGACTAAAGATGAGCGTAATGTATATACTAAAATGTTTCTGAATCTTGTCGTTAAAACATGTTACGTAAAATATTGAAATTTTTAAAGACACTATAAGAAAGTATAGAAATCGTAATAAAAGTTTTTATATTTGGCAATAACTTAGTTTTATTGTTGATAAATAATTTTTTAATTGTCAAAAAATTTAGTTTTATTGCCATAGTATTGCTAATGTACTTATTAATTGCTTGCTAGGTGATGGCAATGGATGGATTTCCAGCATGGCATTCAACATCCACTCTACTAGCTGCCAGAAACCAAATAATACAGAGCAGCACTCTGCAATTTAATCCATATGTGCCAGTAATGCCAAGGATAACATTTGGCTCCTATTTTGGTTTTGGGACATCTATTAATTAAAGCAATCTGCTTTCCCCCAATTTGTTCCCAATGATGCTTCTGCCTTCCACAGGCAGTCACTTTCCATTTTTGCCCCTTGCCTCCATCACAAGAAAAACTTAGCTGAAAAATGCAAAAGCTTCTTTCCAATCTTTTTTACTGAGTTGGGCATGTCCAACTCACATATAATTTTTGAGGAGGTTGGTTTTATGTTCCCCTCCTTGATGTAATCGTTTTTTGGATCTTAATATACAAGGTATGAGTCAATGTCGAAACCTTCGTGACGACTTTAACTAAAAAAAGAAGGAAAAAATAAAGTGTTTGATCAAGTTCTTAGGAAAAGAAATAAGTATTTTTATCTAGTAGCATGAGTTGTTTTTTAGAAACTCTCCCGAAGCACTTTTGGAATCTTGACTAAGCACAATTGCTGCTCAATATTTGTAAAAATCAAATTGATTAGTGAAATACAAATAGCTACTATCTAAATTGTTTTTTGGAAAACGCTGATTTTTAACGTAGAATACTTTTTAAAATAAGCAAATTTAGCTCGGCTAGGCTAAAATCTCTTCTACTGCTGGGTGGTTGAAAAGAAAATCAGTATTTGAAATTGCAGTACTTAATTATAAGTTTCTCTTATGCTGTTTCTGTTGGAAATTTGTAGTTCTTTTCAGTAAGATTTGGAAGAGTCTGGAAGCAGGGTATTAATTAGAGGGATTAAGGCTTTAATACTATGCTGACTACTTCACCGAATGAGCAACAAAATAGTATTAGAGAAATGTGGAATCAGGTGTCTTAGTATAAATTAAGCTGCAGTGTAGCTAAGATTTGTGACAAGCACATATAGGAGTATTAAATGGGTCGGTTGGGCTGAAATTGGCCCAATAAAATGGGCTGAGTTAATAAATAAGTTGGGTTAACATTGGCCCAAACATTATTTGGCTGAAATGGACTAACAATGGGCTGGGCTATAACCCGCCCAACTTGACCCAGTTTTTTTGAAGGGTTTATTTTCTAGAAAAATATTTTCTAGAAATACATTTTTTCCAAAAAATTATTTTTTGAAAATTATATTTACGGATTTTTCGTGAAAAATATTTTTAAGAAAACAATTTTCGTGGTAAATATTTTTTGAGAAAAATATTTTTCGTGAAAAATATTTTCTTTCACATTGAACACAGCACAAACTTATAAGATACATGATACAAGAAAAGTATATATATTAAACAAATAAATTTAAATTTAAGTAAATCTTAAAAATGAGCTAGTATTGGGCTAAGTTGGAGATCTTCCCTTAATGATTTGATATCAGCTGCAGACATGATGCACCCAGAGTTGCTGAAAAAGCTCGTAATGAGTAACTTCTGTAAGTGCGCACATGGACAGTAAGCAGACATTTTCTTTTCAATTGATCGTGAACTGTACAAATTTATGGTCCTCCTGTTTTATTACTTCTTTATATGGAGAGCAGGCAAGTTTCAAGTTTCATCACCTAGGTTATGGATATTTCGAGGGTTATATTTTAGAGATAACAGTATGAGAAACTAACATGTTCTGAAGAATGATTCAATGACCATCCGGCTATGCCCCAAATTCCTGTTTGCAGTGTTTGTGTACCAATAGTAGCACCAATGGCTGTTAAAAATGTCTTTTCCTCTCCACTCCCTGTCTGGATGATATGTTGAGTATGAGTTGAAATCTTCCACGTTTCAGATACATTCTCATGTGTATCTGTTGGGAAAGAAAATTTACTTATTGAAGTTTGTCCTTGGCAAGCCAAATTGAATTTTGATTTCTACTTTTTGCCTTATAGACTTCTTAGAAATGAAGGTAATGAATGGAGATTATGTGAAATTTGATTCTTATTCTTATTTGTTCGCATAAAGTATGAGAGACGAAGGACTATTGACATCTTCAGATGGAAAAAGAAAATTATATCAAGTACACATCAGCTGTATAGTCCATTGCCAGCCAAATATTTTCACTTTTGTCAAAGAGCTGCATATGTCAATATATTTATTTGGCTCTTTGGTCTACGAATGCTCTGTACTGCGTTCCTTATTAGTGGCCATGTTACTGCCATATCTCCTTTTTCATATCTACTTTGATTTGCTGTACTTGAGCCTAGGGTCTTTCGGCAACAGCCTCTCTAGCTCCACGAGGTAGGGGTAAGGCTGCGTACACTCTACCATCCTCAGACTCCAGTTGTGAGATTACATTGGGTATGTTGTTGTTGTTGACTCTTTGGTCTACGAGCTATTGACTCTTTGATCACACAGGTTGCACTCCTGCATAACTGTTTTCTTACTGTGGAATTCCTTCAAATTAAGGGATAGTTGATGCATTACTAGTTATAAAGGCTGTAGTCTGATGGTGATCCAGAAAGTTCACTTTCTTTTGTTAAAAGTTTCTTTAGGTGGGTCACGACCATCTCTATGTTCTCTTGAGATTGCACATGAACCTTTTATTACAGATTTTCTTAGAGATCTTCTTGCAGGTACTATTCCTGCTAAACTTCTTTTGCAGTTGACTACCGCTTTCCGAGGAGGGGGACTGCGTGACAGAAGTGGTAAAATATTCTACAAGGATAATCTTCACAAATGCAATGTACCCGTCTTGGCAGTTGCTGGTGATAAAGACATAATCTGCCCACCAGAAGCAGTACACGGTACGTGTCACTCTGACACATAGTACTTTCGCTCATTCTTCTGTATGAGGATGATAAGTTTTCTAATAATTCTTTGCTTGCAACACATTGGTTCTAGCAGAAACTGTAAAGCTTATCCCCGAGCACTTGGCCACCAACAAAGTATTGGGGGATGCTAATGGTCATTATGCTCATTATGACTTGGTGGGGGGACGCATGGTATGTAAATCCTTAATACTTTCTAGCTTCTTTTGGAATACATAAATGACAGGATACAATCGAAATGAAGGAGCTGTATGGGTGATAACTAACTGAATGGATATAAACTAGTTCTCTGTTTGGGAATAAATGCGAGTTTTAGAGGAACCTTAATTTGTTCCGAAAGGCAAGTTATTTAGAATGAGATGTACTTGAATAGTCCGGACTGGATATAGAGGATTCATACAACCAACCTCTATGGAAGAGGAGAGGTGCCTAGTCACATTTGAATTCACCTTCCATGTTTTTTGTTTTCTTATTATGTAAACCGGAAGAATTAAATATACCTAGATTAGAAAATAGAGTATAAGTCATTTACTACTCCGTGAAAAAAGCATCTTTTGTGCGTTGCTATTATTTCTCCGTTACTGTTATTGCATTAACAGCTTTTACTCTTCCTGGTGTCTGCAGGCTGTGGAACATGTATATCCTTGTATAATCCAATATTCATCTGAAGTCACAGCCTGATAACTTTTGGCAGTTACAGTTGCTATCTGTTGAGGATCTGCATTTGTTTAGGGAAATGCTCTATGCTTATTTGATTAATAGGCACAAAAGAATTCCTAATATTAGATTGGGCTAGATAGGTTACCTGCACTCGCATAGAATCCCTAAATGAACAAAACATCTTAATAGGAGAAAAGTTCGTTTTCTTGTAGAATTTGACTGTCAACAACAGAATTCCACTCATAGATAAGTTCACATTGTGATAAAACAAGAGAAAGGAGAGTACGAGGGAAACAAGTTAACAGACATGAAATAAAGCTCGAGTACATTAAAGAATAATCCTACACCGGCTTCTCCAACCTCGAGTGCAACTGCACTTTTGCACAGAGTGCATGCATTCTTCTGTAGATGCCATTGTTTTATGCATTCAATGTGATGGTAGTTTCCACAATCAAGTCTTCCAATTTCATCACCACCTTTGTACCTTTCCTGCAGGAATTACATATCCATCGTTAAAGTTATATTCATTGATAGTATAAATAATTGCTTACACAGTTAGGGTAACTTAAACTGCATTAGAAGGTTGCTTGCCTCATTTTTAGGCTACTAGTTTCACTTATTATATGTAGTTACCTTTATTTACCTTTAATTACCTGATATTGTAAAAAGCTTTTGCATTGTCATCATATAGTTAACTCGTATCTATATTAGTTCAGGAGAGAGTCCTGTTCAAGAGAAGTACTATTTCCTATAAGCTTTTATTGTTCAGTAAACTTAAAGCCTAGGGAAAATAATGGGGTTAAAATAAGAAAGAAAAGGAAAGACAAGAAATGATAACTAATTGAAGGTGTTAAAAAGAACTCACTTCACAAATGGTGCATCTCCAGCTTTTGGAGATAAGTAATGGGGAGGATATTGTTGAGTGCTTAAACTTTTTTGTACGTTGGAGTACTTTCTCTTCTCCCAAACTTGTGCCCACATACCCAATCCTATCACTCAATTTAACCAGTTCCTGCCAAAAATAAATAAATTCAGACCAAGTCCAACATTCTTTAGTACAAAACAAGGGAAAATGTGTGAAATCTAAAACAGAAACCTCATACGACATAGCATCTACATTGAATCTCCAGCCTCCATATTGATCATAACCATCTAATTCTCTTGCAAACTGGACGTTCTGTATGAAAATCATGACCTGCAAGACTCATATAAAGTCAAGATGTGATTGTACAAGGGCAAGGTGCACTAAACTGGCATTATGAGCAAGATCTGGGGAAGGATCTGTTAGTAAATTGCGTTCAAAACCAGTAAAACAGAAAATCGAAAACTGGAAATACAGAAAATATTCGAGACCACAAAATACATTGCGTGTTCTTAAGGAATTTAATCCCCTTATTGTACCTGAGGTTATGAATTACTTCCTATGTAAACTAGAAAATCGAAAACTGGAGATACAGAAATGCAGAAAATATTCGAGACCACAAAATAAACTGCGTGTCCTTAAGGAATTTAATCCCCTCATTGTACCCGAGGTTATGAATTACTTCCAAACGGAAGGAAAATTTGAAGTTGAACAACGGCGCGAGAGGAGACTCTCTTCTCAACTCCTTATGAGCTAAAAAATGTGCTTCTACACATAAGCACACGAGTCTTCCTTTCCACCACCAATGAGGGACAAAGTTCTCATCCAGAAAGAACTTTGCTCAAATTTTCAATTTTCCATCCATTCCTTTTTCCCTCCATTTTTCATGCACACCACTTCATCTATAAAGCCCAACAATTCAAGGTCTTTAAAGCCCAACAGGATCAACTACTGGATATATTCTTATACGCAGTCTTATCTTGCATTTCCATGTAATATTTGACCTTTTGATCACAAGGTGACTACTTTTATTGTTTATGTGCCAAGGCGTCACTCCTCAAGTTCTAAATTTATAGTTTATACATAACAAATAAAATTTTAAGTCAAACACAGATTCTGCCGAACCCGTAAAATAAATGCTAATATAACCAAAAATAAGAAAAAAGAAAAAGAGGACTGAGTAGTGAATTAGTGATACTTACAGGAGGACGACTATGAGGAGGAGGGTGGTGATTAATCCTTGTATTAGAGCATGCAATGCAGAGAACACAAATTACTGTATATATAATTGTTGGTAGAAGTCTGCTCTATTTAATCACTGTTAGTCTCATTCACAGTTATTAAGTATGCACAATCATAAGTTTCCACACTAGTAGAAACTATAATGACGATTTTAAAGTACTATCTGGCATACGCAACTTGAAGATAGTACTATAACTACTAGAAACAGAGAACTCTGCTATTTAGAACTTATTTTGTTATACTTTGAGTATGTTAGGGTATTAACGTACCAAAATTAAATGAATTGGAGAAACCCATTGATCCTAAATATATTACAGTATAAGTTATTTCTGGAATTGAATTTTTTCAAGAACATTTCACGAACTTCCTGTCATCAGCTTGTTTTTTTTTTTTTTCGTTTGTTTGTTTGTTTGTTTGTTTTTGTTTTTCAAGAAATGTAAACATGGCCTTTGAGGATATTAAATGGGGCTAACCGGAAAAAAAAAAAAAAAGACAACTTCTTTGATCACCTATTTAGAAGTGCTTGCAACATGAATCACTCCACATTGTGTCCAAACAGTAGATAAAATTGCAAAAGGATTTAACTTATATGCAGTTTATAATATAAAGATTTTTTACATTATTAATGTATCTTAATATGTTACAACAACTTATTATGATTAATTATCTTCTTGATGTAGGTACTTAATTTAATGGTGCAAATTAGCTATACACTGTTAGTGCACTGATATTAAACTCACTGCAGAATTACATATAACAACTACTACTCAATCTCAGGTTAGTTGGGGTCGGCTGAAAAAATGTGGAATTACAATTTACATGTACTATAAAATCAAGAAATTTCAGAATTGGATAGGGAACAATTCTCGGAATGAGCTCAAATAGAGAAGTTACCAAGATTACTAACAAATTGACAATTGAGAAGAAAAGATAGTTGTATATACCTCTTTGTTTTTCGATATTTGAGAAGTGATTTTAGGCCTAGGAACAACATCAGAAATAGAGCCAATCCCACGTGGAGCATAACATATATAATGAGTATCAACTACAACATGTGCTTGGTTTTTGACACTTAACAATCTTGTTTTCTTTCTCCTGACCATGTTCTTCTTCATTGGCTTACAAGGGTCTACATGATCTCCTTTACATCAAGCTTTTCAAAGGTTAATGACATGAATGTCTTCTTCTTTTGAGGCCTTCTACTTAAGAACTCTTTGATTCCCTTGAACCATTTTTGGTAGACATGTTTGAAAAACGAAAATTCAAAACAGAATTGAGTATAATAATTTCTTTGGGAAGATGTGTTTGAGTCTTGTTTGTTTCTTGAGTTTCTGAGTCTTTTATGATCAAATGTTGAAAGAGGCATGGTGGAGAAGTTATAGATGCGGAAATGAGCTGTGATTAGCCCCTAGGAATCACAAGGAAGTAGAGAACAAGGGTGTGTCTGGTGCGAAGGAAAATGTTTTCTTGAAAGTGTTTTTTTTTGGAATATAGGTGATTTTCTTACTTATTTTCTTATATTTAATATATAAATAAAAAGTGTTCTGCCAAAAATATTTATATATAATCTACTCAGACACTATGGGAGGTGGGAGTCGGGGTAGGAGTGTGGGTGGGGATGGGGCTATGATGGTGGGGTGTAAGTATGGATGTGTTGGAGGGTGGGGATAGAGAATCAATGTGGAACAACATGACTCGCGGAACTTGTTTTCCTACGTCAACTAGAGAAGTCATTTTTCTCATATTTAAGAAACTTAATTCCTCGATAAAATATTTTTCAATAATGTTAACCAATCAAATATGAAAAAATTGAAAAATATTTTCTAAAAAATGTTTGTCTGTACCAACACACACCCCAAATTGCTTGCAGTTTGTTATTCTAGAGTGCACTGATGCACAAGAGGGGGGGGGGGGGGGTGAGGGGTTGAATTGTGTATGACACACCTAAACGTAAAGTGTAATAAGTAATAAACAAATAGAATTTTACGTGAAAACCCCCTTACTCAAGTGAGTAAAAACCATGACCTATATTGTGTAGGATTCGCCTCAAAACTACTAAACAACAAGATCGATTTTAAGTTACGATTCAACAACCAAAGGGATGGATGTGCAAATGAGCTGTGATTAGCCCTAGGAATCACAAGGAAGTAGAAAACAAATGAATTGCAGTTTCAAGACCATTTAATACAAGGAAAGTACAATTGAATTATTACGTATATATATGAAAGTAAGTGTTATTCATTGAAATTTGTTGTGCTATTTTGGATTTTTTGGAGGGAGGCCAAACATGACAAAATGGTATAGTATTAACCTTACATAATACATTTGTCTGTCTTCTACGTGTTGTTTTTACTAGTGTTCTGTTTCTATTTTTCTAGTTGCAAACAAAATTGTTGGGCTGTCACATCTCCTACCTTCCAATATATTCTCATCGAATTTGAGTGCATATATTGTCAGTATAAAGATTATTTTTTATACAATCAAGAAAGGGAAGATCTATCACTAAAATTACGTGTTCAGCAGAACCTAATAGCGATGATCCAGACCTTGTATGCATATTAAAAAATTCGCTTAATATGTATAAATAATCCACGCAGAATCCAGTAAGCAAAAACGATTATGATTTAGAATCCATGAACTTAAAATCCTGGATCCAACTATACAATCAGAATATTAGATCACTCAATGCTATGTAATTAACTTAAACTCATTCTCATTTTGTGCTTCTTTCTTCTTGTGAATATTTTTTAAGGTCATTTAAAGGTGATTTTTTTTTAGGTAAATATGGATTTATTGGGGAAAGATAAAGATAATACATAATTATGTTTCCTTACCTTTCTGTGGACATCATGTAATCAAGCTGGTCATGTTATTGTCCTTTTTGTTTTTCTTTGTAATGTTGAGTTTTTATCCCCTTTTCTGTTAATCATAATCTTGCATTTGGTTAAGTTTTGTAAAGATATTCTTATTTCAGTAGGATTTAGTGAGCCAAAAAAGTTTGACAATGAACTAATATATATTTTTGTTTTTGTTGCCGGATCTTTGATATAATGGTAAGAGCTTAGCACGTGATGTGTAAGTTAGGCGCATGTCATGAGTTTGAACTCTTTGCAGACAATATCTTGGTATTTTGAGTGCAGAAGGGTAGAGGGACAGGATTATTATTCACCGAGGTTCGAACACCGACCCTCGAATATTTCTCGATTATCAAAAAAATATTTTTTGTTTATCACTAATTCCTTGTTTGTGATTTCATATTCTACCCTGCATAAAATGAAACATAAATTGAATTCATAACTTATACATGTTTTATTTATGTGAGATTGTAAGATGACAAACCAAACACCGTATTTGATTTGTTAAATTTTATTCAAAGCAACTAAAAAGCTACCAAATAGCTATACTAATTTTAATACGTAAATAACTCTCTTCCTAATGAGCAACCAAATGACACCTAAAAGTTTTACAAATTTTATTTTGGGTAGCAAATTAAAAACTGTCAATGGTTGAGAATTTTGGGAGAAGCTCCTTCACTAAATACTCAGTAATGTGGTAATAAGTTGATTCAGTGGGATGAATGCTATCAAAGAAAACATATTGTGAAGCATCTGAATACACTGGAGATTTTTTTGTACACAAGGGCCCTGCTTCTAATAATCCAGTTCCACAACAACCTCTTTTTGTTTCTTCAAATCCTGTTATAATTATGTAAAAATAAGAAAACAAAAAGCATTTTAGATTAATAAGAAGAATAAAAAGGTGTTGGTAAAAGTAATAAATGCTCAATAAAATAGTTAAAGTGTGTGAAATTGTAATATACATTAAAATATTACCCGATTTTGTAATATGAAATTGTAATATACCTTCTTATGTGTATATATGAAAATGCGGCTGGCGCAACTATTCCAAACTAATACTTCCAATCATTTTAAAATTGGATAAAAAGGAAAGTTTACATAGAATTTGATCCCTCTTCAATAATAATGTAATCTCATGTATTAAATATTAATTGTTTTGACAAACTGAATTATTTTAAATGATATTGCGGTTTTAAAGAGACGAGAAATCATCTGTTTTCTTTTCCTTTGTCAAATAAACCCTTATTGTACCAATCAGTCAGTATAAATTAAGTTAGTTATTTAAAAAGAGATAAAGAATCATAACTATGCTTAACATTAAACAGTCTTTTCTAAAGGGTGTGTAATAGAATTGTGATGTACTCACACAAATATTTTCTAATTAATATTAAGAGAACACAAAGAAGTAAACGTTACATAACTAAATAACTCAAATGAAGCATTGCAAATTTATGTTGTTCGGATTCTCCAAATGGTGCATTTATATTGGATCTTTCAAAAAAATTTCATTTTTGAGGAAATCGATATGCATCCAGTAAAAATTTTAAAGAATTCGAGCAACATATAATTGAAAGCTTACCATATTCATGTGGATTAGTGATCAGATCTGATAAAGAAGTGTAGATATCTGCATAAAATATTTTGCTTCCTGGAAGTTGTGCTTGTATATGTGGCAACAATTCTTCAAGTTTTTTATTATACGATTGAGAATCTGAATTCTCTTTATCAATGCAAGTTCTATGAAGTGGAGATTTTAATGTCATTTGAATGGGAAGACAACCAATTGGAGGAAGCCCAGTCACTATAATCTGACGACATCCAAGTTCATAAAGTTCCTAGCAAAATAAAATAAAAAATTCTATAAGTTTTATGTAGTAAAAAAATAATACAATTATATCAATTATAAGGTAATTATAGATAAATATAAATAACATCAATAATTTAGAGTGATTTTTACTCTATTAGATCGTACATAAGACATTTACTGATAATCATACATAAAAGACTGGGATTTGTAATCTAGAAAATAAAGTGAGTTACCCGCTACAACATGTAAAGATCACGTGATCATGTAATTTTTGTTACACTATCGGTATATATATGAGTTAGACTCAGTATTAAGTAGTGACTTGCACATAATATTATCTAACGTGTTATCAAAGATGCAAAACTCATCGCTAGTGAAAAAAGCTTTTTATTTTGTCAGTATATTATGTTATTTTTTATTAACCAAAAGTAATAAGTCCAACTTTGAAAAAAAATCATGAAAGTTAAGACCATGACACGCTAATCCTGATACCTATGTAAAGGGAGACATTCATTGATACATCATAAACACAGTATTAAACCTTCAAACTTTGCTAAGATATTCATCAAAAAATGTACAGAGAGTGATAAGAAGACAAAGATGTCAATACTAGGTAATTTCATTTTGTTTGTCTAATTTTTTTCCTTTGAGAAAAGCAACATATCCCGTCTCTCTAAATTTTGGTAGATAGAGTTCTCGTGACATTGATACTGATGGGAGATAATAAGTACTTGATTTAATAATTGAAGTCTGCGCAAATATCACACTCTAAAAAAATATGATATGAGTTGGTTTAAACACGGAAAAGATATTATATGTATAAATGTTCAAGCCTTAAACACTAGTGACACCTTAGTGAGAGGTGGAACCTTATTCCAGAGTGAACAGTATCACTAATATAATGGTAGGGCAAAATGTTACACCAATATGGCCCGGCCCGAATACCGTAGTTGTAAAACATTGCAACCTAGCTAGTGTATGCAACTTCTCGCGTTCACACAGGATTCGGATAGAGGTCTCATCCCAAGAAAGTGTAATATATGCAGCTTATCCTGACACAAGTGTTAGTGATTGATTTTAATGTTCGAGTTGTGATCTCTATATTATACGGAGAAAACTTTATCATTACTCAAAAACTCCCCTTCATTATTATAAAACATTGAAAAAAGTATATATATATATATATATATATATATATAAATGTGATGGAGAGAATTAACCTTGACAAAATATTGCAGCTTGTCTAGAAGAAAATCTTGATACTCTTTCATGCTAAACTCAATCCTTCTTGTTGGAACATCATAGAAATTAAAAATAAAATCATTACTTCCTGAACTAACAATAACCAAAGCACCTTTCACAATTCTTTCTTTTTCTTTCTGTCCAAAAAAACCTCTCAATTTCTCCAAATACTCCTCAAAATATTCTAACTGTTTTCTCATTGAAATTACCCCTGAAATTGAAGTTGTTAAATCATCGTATCCTGATCCACCTGATGCAAAACAAACCCCACTTCTAAAATCATTTTCTGATAAACTTGAATTTAAATATGGTGGCACACCATATTTTTTTAGTTTTAATAACATAGCCACTATATCTGGTACAAGTTTTCCATTTGAAAATCTACCTGTTGGGACATGGTTAAAATAATCCTTTCCATAAGGTATATGATTTCCTTTGAATAAAGTGAATATATAATTATTATTTCCAGTGTCAACTGTTGAATCACCAAAAACAAGAATTGATGTAAATTTGGGCATGGACTGGCTTTTAGTTGTGTTACACAAAAAGAGGGCAAAGAATAAGAAGAAGAGGGAAAAGAGAAAAACTTTAGGTGCCATGGCTTAAAATTAAGAATTGAACAAAAATTGTAATTTTAATATTCACTACGAGAAGAAAGATTCATGAGTATTTTTTATGGTTTAAAGATATGTAATTATGTACACAATTATTATATACTTATAGGAAATTGTTTTGTAGAAGAAACTAGTAGCAATTTTAATTTCTAAGGAAAGGAACAAAAGTTTGTAAAACTTAATGAAAATGATATATATATATATAATATTTTTATTCTTTATATCAACAAATCAAACAAGAACACAAGGTTTTCCTTCCTTACCTTAAGCCCTTTACTAGTTATTATATTATAAACAACGGATGAGTAGTGTGCAAAAGCTTATTGTATATTTGATGCTTCTTTGATGGAGAAAATAAAAGAATGCTTCTTGTGAATTTTTTTATTACCTTCTAATATAAGTCTTTTTCTTTATATCATTAAGAAATTAAGCAGCTTCAGAACATGGGAAAGTTCATGTGTCAATGTTTCATAAAATACTGAATTCTTAAAGGATTTTTTATTAAGACTTAATCTAGAAATTTACCATTGTTTACTTGCTTTAAAGGCAAAATTCTTTAGAAGTATAGCCCTCTCATCTTAAAAGATTTTATGTAAATATCAGGTTACTAAATATTTGTTTTGAAATTAGAAGTAACTTTCGTGATCTCATTGTCATACCCCTTTTTAACCGGGTGAAATTAGAAGTACGACATATTGGTGATTCTTTTTTTTTTTTTTTGTATTTTAAGGAGTCGCCACCTAATTATTTACGGTGAATTAGGACACCTAAAGTTTATTAAAGTTATTTTAAAGTTAACTCTGTTTAAGGTCTGCGAAACTTAAGATTCTAGGTAAGGGTTCAATTAGTCTAAAGGGAAGGTATTAGGCATCCTTTAAGACTCATTAACAATGGTTAACCGACCGGACTTATGTTATTTAATTAAGGCTAGAAATATAGATGTAATATGTAAATATTTAAGAAAATATCTTGTAAGTATTGCTAAAGTTATAGATAGTAATAGAATGTGATTTAAAATAAAAGTTGTAAAAAAGTAATAGTTGCATAAAAGAGTTTAGTCATAAATGAGCTAAAAGGAATAAGATGTGCAATGTTTATATGTATTTGGAGAAAATGACTAACAAATTTAAAAGAGTTATTTAATAAAGTTTTATAGAAATACTATTAATTCAAATATATATTTCAAGTGTTAGAAAGAAACTAAAGTGGAAGAGTTATCCGTTGAAACTAGTTGACCTTTCATTTCTTAAAATGAGATAACGTTAGTGTAGAATTTGTGACGTTTTTAACTTCTAAGATAGTAAGCGTAAACTATGATTCCTTTAGCCAAAACATATGGTCATATGATTTTGAAAGTCAACTATTCTAAAAGATAAATATTATAGATACTATAAATAATTTTTGACATAAAAGGGGAATGAAACCCGTGAAGCTAATTGTTAGTTTTCTGTTTGAATTAACTACCCATTACTTCTAACACTATCTATGCTAATTCTCCTATGATTCGTCTAAGCTAAGTAGAAAATAAGAATAAGATGAAGTGTTAGTCAAAACAAAACAAAGTTAAATACCGTAAAGTAAAATAGGAGTGCAAAAATATGTATATATAATGATATGGCGGCTCAGCCCATTTTTTGGGTTGCTGCTGCAGTTAGCTGCCACTGTGATGGGCCTCGGCCAGAACTCTTTTTTTTTATTTTTTTCTGGCTGCGGATGGACTGATATGATGGAGATCATGTTGGGCTTTTAGCCCAACGCCGAGTGCGAAAGGAGATGACGGGTCGTTTGGACTCATATGCGAGATGTCATGCATAAAAATGAAGGAAAAGAAAAGGATTAGTATATAATCGATGAATAAAACACGTAAAATATACACTCAAAACAAATCAGTAGATTGACCCAAAAAGAGACCGTCATAATCAAATTTAAAGAATGCCATGAAGAAACAGGAGAATGACAATGTATGCCAACACATATTCAAGGCATTATAGTCAGACTACAAATTGTTATTTTAACCACATGCTACGATATTAAACTAATACTTCAACGGACATTTTTTCTTTCAGTCGCTGCCCGATGTATAGCAGTCAACTGAATGAATACAATAACTTCTGATGATTTCTTCGACCCACAACCTGCTATATTAATTTCCTCTACCCCAATGACAAGCATACACAGACTGAACCAGCAGCAACTAATCCTCAAAATGCAGCAGTAAGTATAACAAAACAGCAGTTTCAGTCCAGAATATGACAACAAAGATTAGAAGTGAGGAAAAACTAAGGGGAATTATAGCAGGCAGATTTAGAGTACATACAACTGTAGCTTGACTAATCAATCCAAACATCATGTGACCACAAAATATTCAAACCAGCAGGCAGAGGTAACACCAAACAGGTATAATCATAAATTAAACAAATTAATGACTAGCTTGCCTTCTTTCAACAGATGTCATATCAAGTAATGCCGAACGAAAGATTTTCTCATTATCAAAGGACTTGCATATAACACATAAGCAAAATGACGTGTGTTTCAACCATAGGGGACATTATAAATATAAAGGAACCAGTCCCACCATTTAAATCACTTGCATTCTGTAAACTAACATTCCACATAATGGAAGGAGGACAAGACTCGAGCATGATGATACTCTATCCTAAAATATATCATCCGAAGCAGTACACTCAGTTGGATGAAACTGTTCCCATTTTGTACACATTGGAGATTAAAGGAAAATATGCTCTAAAATGATTGCAGAAGATACATATACAGCAAAGATCAAAGTAGGTACATGTGCAGTAAAAAAGAATCATTTCAGCACACTGAACACCATGAAAATTCAAAGTAGCAGCGAATGTAAAAAAAGAAGGGTGGCAGCAAACTGAAGTGTACCGAGCAAAATAACACAATAGACAAAACAGTGCATCACATTTAATATTCTTCAATCTAGATGACCACTATTTCTTCATATACATATGTCGGGCCCTTTAGCTATTAGGCAGAAAGTGCCAATTCTACTGGCCGAGAACCAAATGCGCATATCTAGTTAGATATGTCTTCATGCTATCAAATAACAATTCTGAGTCGCACATAGATTAAGTGAATCATCAAGCCTATTAGTTAAGCATCCAAACATTTCTAGTAGTTTCAAACTGAACAGGACACTAATGTTGGCACAATATTCTTTAAATTACTCATCTACGTGGTTAATAATTTCTTAATGGACAGTACCCAGGAAGAAGCAGATTATTCGATATAGTTCAATAATCAGCAGGTGCAAAAGTTCTTTTAATATTCTAAATTAGAAACAATGGCCCTTTAGTAGGGCTTCAATTAACGAGTTTATAGCCAGAAGAAACTTAATTTTAGGATCAGTATCTATTTTAGTTTTAAAAGAAAATGGAATTCAATTATGCAACAAGAATGCGTCCACCTTTAAACTAAAATAGCTTTAGACTTGATTTCCCTAGTCCAAAGTTAATATCTCAAATAAAAATTAGAATTCCAACCCTAAAGTAAACAATCCCAACATAGGAGTTAAACAAAGATTTACAGTTTACGATGAAGAAAGCTATTAAATAGTTAAATTAGATATAGAACACAAAGCTCACTCTATAACTGAACAAAGGATAAAACCAGTAGCAACCAATCTAAAGAAAGTAACACAAAGCTAAGTTCATGTAGTAAAATGGATATAGAACAAACTCTGGAAAACATGCGGCAAACAAACAAACTAAACTTGATCAAAGTACATGAAAGGAGGCTACTGTCTATTCTAAGTTCGAAATCGCACTCGTACTCTCAATTCTGCAAATCTTACTTTACTCGTTTAACATGTAGGCCTTATGTGTTACTACCTGTTTTAATCATATACGTGATATACCTAAGATATATACACCATGATGTGTACATCAGATGTATATCGAATGCATACCTTCCCCCTTTACCTTGATACCCACTGTATATCCTATGTATATTCGGCTTTAAATAGGTTCTAACTCCTGGGAATTCAGTCTAAGCAATCAAACTACAGTATACGTCTTTTAAATTCATTTTAGCAGTTATCATCCTATCCTAACAGCTCCCAAACATCAAAGAAATAATATGACGACAAAGAAACTACATAACTAGAAAATAGCAGAATCCGCTAAAATTTAACTAAAAGCAGAAACTAAAGACTAGAAGTAATAAATGTATTGAGGTTTACCTGTTTTGTGCGCAATGAACTGGGATGTCGAAGTCGCGAATCTACGCTCGAACACGAACGAACCGAACCTCACTCGAATATATTCGAATATTTCTATCGTGGCCAAAGTCCACCAAGACAGAAATGAATATTTGATAGTCTTAAAGTTGGAATGATAATCAAGTAAAATCTAAGGATTTCTGGGGAAATTTGAGGAGACCGAAACTTGTGTTTGTGATTATCCGGTCTGTTCTTGCTTGTTTTTGTTAGGTTTTTGCTCCCAAAATCCCCTCAAAACACTGAATCATCCTCCCTTGAAATACTCAAATCAGATCCTCTAAATACTCAAGAAAATCCCTCAGAACCCTGAAAATCCCCCCCACCCCCCTTTCAAGATTCAATTCGCCACAGATTTATAGGGTTTCGTTTGTGTTAAAGTGAAGAGAGGAGCGTGGGAGAGAGACGAACGGTGTGGGGAACAAGAGGAAGTGTGGAGCAGAGGCATGGGGGGACAAGGAAAGGTGGAGGTGGAAGAGGCATGGAGATGGCAGAGATGAAGGTGGAGAGGAACGTGGGAGAGGAGAGTGAGGGACGAAAGAGGCGGGTGAGGAAACAAAAATGAAACCCTAGGGTTTCATTTTGTTAAAAGGGGAGTTGGGCCGGGTCAATAATTCGTTTGGGCTGGACCGGGTAATATTAAACATGGGATGCTCATTTTGAGTTGGGCTGGCCGAATTTAGAATGATGGCCTTTTCTCCTTCAATTTAATTCCTTTGGGCTTTTAACTTAATAACTAATACAAAATATATTATGTGAAGACAAATAATAATTAGTATGTAGAAAAGGGTTTAATAAAGTAAAATTAATTTAACGAGTACAAATCCTAAGATGAAACGATGACGAACCATTTAAAATTCGTGATAAAGTAATACTAGTAATGTTGATAGTAAACATAGTAAAAAAATTAATAATACTGAGCATAAAGTGTTTAGCTTTTCAATAAATTTAGATGCCCGAGTAAATAAATTGAAGTAAAGGAGGGACAAAATTGGGTGTCAACAGATGCCCCTCTTCGACCAGAGATGATGTAAGAGTTTTTGGGCGAAGAAGTTGACGTAGTAGCCAATTTTGTTCCGACGAACAAATACGAATTTGTAAGGAAATACGGTTTTGGTGAAAAATATTATGAGGGCAGAAGGAATTTAGGATGTTGGGAAACGAAGATTGACAGAGTATCGAGAGGTGTTAATGATTTGCAAAGATGTTGGAGGAGATATCATTTGTATCCTCGCGGGTTGAAGACAGATGACGATAGTGTTTGAGAATGGACCGTACGTTTATAGCCTCCAAATTTTAAATGTGGTGCACAACACACCCATAAGTAGGACTCTACTAGACACGATGTAAATTCTCCCAAAATGCCCAGTGTTGAGTTATGGAGACACTGGGATATAGACAGACTTACAAGATTGTGAGAGGACTTGATTAAGTAGAGTCTTAGCGGTGTATATGAAAGAATTTTTTTGGATAACCTACGTATCACCTGTTTGTGGACGTAGGCGGAGTCGAGTTCGAGAGTAGATCCATGACCTTTGCTTGTGATTTTGATATTCCTCTTCAGCATGTTTGCCCCAGTTCACTGCGTAAGATAAAGTTCCACGTTGCGCTTTGTCTCTGTATGTATTTTCTGTCAAAACTGAAATTCATGTCAAAATTAGTAATAAAGTCTAGAGTAAAGTTGAAAGTGTAAAATTTATAAAGAGTGTAAAATGATAATAGGTATTAGTGTGGGATTGAAGATGAAGCCGTGTGGCTTATAATGAAGTCTCGTGTCCAAATGTTGTCTCTGGTTGTCTTCAGGGACTTGAATGAATGCTTGATGTTTATGCTGAAGATGTAATAATATCTCTAGTTGCAGTTGAAGATGATAGTAATAAGGCCTCCGGCTGTCTCCCGGGACTCGATGATAAATGATGTCTGCAGAATTTAAGGTAAAGTAGATGATGAAGTAAAGTGATAAAGTAAAGAGTAAAGTAAAAGTGTAGCCGTTTGGCTTATGCAGATGAGGCCGTGTAGCCATGTAATGTCTCCGGTTGTTGTCGGGACTCGATGATATGATATCTCCAGTTGTCTTCGGAGATTTGATGAAGATTCTCGTAAAGTCTGGGTAAAGTCGTAAAGTGGATGATGTCTCCGGTTGTCTTCGGAGGCTCAATGATAATCCCTGCAAAGTTTCGGATAAAGTCGTTACAGTTTGTAAATGATGTCTCCAGTTGTCCTTGGAGACTTGATGCAATCCTGTAAAGTTCAGGATAAAATGTAAATGATGTCTCCGGTTGCTTTCGGAGATTTAATGATGCAAACCCTGTATAGTTCAGGATAATGTTTCCGGTTGTTTTCGGAAACTTGATGCAATCCTGTAAAGTTCAGGATAAAATGTAAATGATATCTCCGGTTGTTTTCAGAGATTTAATGCAAACCCTGTAAAGTTCAGGATAATGTTTCCGGTTGTTTTCGAAAACTTGATGCAATCCTGTAAAGTTCAGGATAAAATGTAAATGATATCTCCGGTTGTTTTCGGAGATTTAATGCAAACCCTGTAAAGTTCAGGATAAAGTCGTTAAAGTTGGTAAAGTGAATGATAAAGTAGAGAGTAAAGTCATAGTGTAGCCGTCTGGCTTATGCATATGAGGCTGTATAGCCGAATGATGCCCCCGGTTGTCTTCGGAGACTTGATGATAATCCCTGGAAAGTTCAGGATAAAGTTGTTAAAGTTGGTAAAGTGAATGATAAAGTAGTTGGTAAAGTCATAGTGTAGCCGTCTGGCTTATACATATGAGGCTGTATAGCCGAATGATGCCCTCGGTTGTCTTCGGAGACTTGATGATAATCCCTGCAAAGTTCAGGATAAAGTTGTTAAAGTTGGTAAAGTGAATGATAAAGTAGTTGGTAAAGTAAAGTGGTGGTGTAGCCGTTTGACTAATGCGAAAGAGGCTGAATAGCCAAATGATGCCTCCGGTTGTCTTCGAAGACTTAATATTGATTCTTGTAAAGTTCAGGGTAAAGTGGTTAAAGTAGGTAAAGTGAATGATAAAATAATTGATAAAGTATGGACTAAGGTGATAGCATAGCCGTTTGGCTGATGATGTTGATGGTATCGTGATAGGCCGAACTGATGACATGTGATCCTGATTTAATTCGCCTTCAATTTTGTCAACCTACAAAAATAGATATATAAAGTTATAAAGTTATTGTGATAAAAATAAAATAAAATTAAAGATAAAGTTGGAAATAAATTCGTTTGGCTTTTAAGGCGAGGCCATGATGCTTTTAGCCGTGATCGATAGACTTGACTGTTGATCTCGCGGCCTTTTAATTCCTGCACTCAAAGAAAAATTCTTAGTTTGGGAAGGGGAAGTTGATTCGTGTTGACTCGAAGCTTGACATTGTTGGCTCTCCATTCGTCTTGTTTGTTTGGATCTTGTAATCTCCGTTCAAGCCTCGGTAGATGAACAGTAGTGAATCAATTGAAAGAAAGTATTTCATTTGAAGGGTAGGTATGTAAGTATATGTATGAGGAAATATAACTATATATAAATTGTGAAATATATATATATATATATATGTAAATGTATGTATGTAGGGAAAGATATATATATATATATATACATATATGTATGTAAGTTGTAAAATATTTCTACCAACTTCAAATTGTGACACTTCTGAAACAATAGAAAACGTTATTCGTCTATAATACTTTCTAGTAGCCTTAACTATATATAAATTGTGAAATATATATATATATATATATATATATATATATATATATATATATATATATATATGTAAATGTATGTATGTAGGGAAAGATATATATATATATACATATATGTATGTAAGTTGTAAAATATTTCTACCAACTTCAAATTGTGACACTTCTGAAACAATAGAAAACGTTATTCATCTATAATACTTTCTAGTAGCCTTAATATTGTCGATGTCCAACCGTTTTTTTGTCTATATCTTTTCAAAATATGCCCCAGTTTTTGGCTCAGAAGGGTATACTAAATTTATATTGTGGTGTGACCGAACCTTATATAGGTTGCCTACGTATCCCTCCATGGAATCAGGTCAGAACGTAGTTCGTAAGGTTCATAAAAATGGTTTGATAATTTAATAAAGAGACCGAACCCGATGTGGATTGCCTACGTATCCCACCGAGGGAATCAGGTTAGAGTAGTTCTGTTATGTAAATGGCTAAAGGTTTGTTGGATTTCTAACTAAATACGACAGTTCGTATGTTGATAGTCCGCGAATCCCGTCGAGGGAATCAGGCCATGCGTAGTTCTCCTTACATAAGGATTTTTGGATTTTCGTTATAATGCAACCGAACCCTATGTGGGCTGCCTACGTATCCCACCAAGGGAATCAGGTCGGAACGTAGTTCGTACTTGTATTAAAGGAAAGGTTGCAAACTAGGTTGTCTAACCTAATGTCGTACTTTGATTTCTTCTTGAATTGCTAGCTTTGAGGTTTATGCCATCACCTATCGTCTATTTCGATCTTTTTCATTTGGAATCTTGTTTTATCCTCTAAATTCTTTATTATTTTCTCAAGACTATGTTATTCATCATTAATTTTATGTCACAATCGTAGAGTTGGCAGTTTTGATAAATAAAGTAGAAAATAACAATAATGGATGATTAAGGAAAATCAGAAATGCATTCATAGTTTTTGCAATTTAATCTTCCAAAAGATGAAGCAAAACAAACAAAAGTTTTGGGTACGATTCAAGCCTCAATTTAAAAAACAAGTTCACTACATGTTAATACTACCAAGACTCCCGGCGAATCAGGGACGGAGTACAAGTCCAATTCTTCAGAGTCCCTCCTAGTTCGGTAGGTGTCTCGGTGTTGTGAGTAGTTGTAGCAGTAATCTTCATGTGTGTTTGCCTTTGGATTGTTCCTACGGGAGCGACAAAAGTTGATGACATGTCCCCTTCCCACCTTTCCAATTGACACACTGGATTCTTTCAAATCTTGGCCTCTTCGTGAGTAGGTAAAGGATTGTGGACCACATTGGGCTTAGCTTCAGCGAGCTGGATCGCTCCTTCCTTGATCAAGGCTTCAAGTTTGTTTTTAAGACCAAAGCAATCCTCAGTGTTGTGCCCAGCAACTCCAGAATGGTATGCACAACGCTTGGAACCATCAAACCATCTTGGAATAGGATCGGGAATTTTCCCTTCAACCAGTCGTATCAGACCTGCAGCTTTCAGTCTTTCGAATAACTGAGCCAAGGGTTCAGCGATCTGAGTGTACTTACGGGTATTCTTGATGTCATGGTTTGGACGGGCTTTAGGTGTAGTGTGTGGTCGATTTTGGTAAGTTGGAGCTTGAACGGATTGATGTGGACGTGGGTTTTGATATGGAGGTGCTCGGGGTTGGTAGTAGTTTGCTTGGGTGTTGTAGATAGGGTAAGGAGATAGTGGAGCTAGGTAGGGTTCAGGGTAGTGGTAAGGATAGAAAGGTTGTTGTGGGTGGTTAAGGTATGTAATGGCTTGGCTCGGCTTATGCCCTTGGATATTCATGACTGCAGCGACATCTTCTTTCTTCTTTTTAACCCCGCCGACAGAACTAGATTGAATAGCTTTGCTTATTGCTTGCAAAGCAATAAGATCCTGAATTTTTCCCGATTTGATTCCTTCTTCTAAGGCTTCTCCCATTTGGACAACTTCTGTGAATTTTTGTCCCATCATACCTATCATTTTCTCATAAAATACGCCAGCCTGGCATTCAATGAAGGTAGCAGTCATTTCTCTATCATTCATCGGAGGTTGAACCCTGGCCGCTTCTGACCTCCAGCGTAATGCATACTCGCGGAACGTCTCAGTTGACTTCTTGGTCAACTTAGTCATGTAGACTCTATCTGGCGTGATATCGGTGTTAAAACTGAATCTGTCCATAAAGTCTTGCGCCATGTCGCTCCAACCACGCCATTTACGGACGTCCTATTGTGTATACCAAGTAAGAGCCTCACCAGATAAGCTCCTTATGAAGAGCTTCATCCTTATGTTCTGGTCTCTACCTACTCCAACCAGTTTGTCGCAATAGGCCCTTAAGTGTGTATGGGGGTCTCCTATTCCATTGAATGTATCAAATTTCGGTGGCTTGTAGCCTACGGGCAAATCGACGTCAGGCTGAACACACAGATCTTCGTATTCTACACTTTTGCTTCCCCTGGCGACTTGAAGGTTTCTCATCGCTTCTTTGAGACTGTGGATCTCTTTTAGCAATATGTTATCTGCCCCTGCTTTTGCATCCTTTTCCATTTCCTCATATTGATCTACCTCGGGTTGGAACCTGACCGTTACTGGGTTGGTAAAGGCTTGTGTTTCCGCTGCATACACCAGAGGCACATACTGTGTATTTGGAGTGACAAAATGTGCCCCTTGTAGATGCTGGGTTGGATAAGTTTGGACGGTGGGAGTGTTTTGGACTGGAGGTGGTGTGTTATAAGTGATATTTGAAGGTAGTTGATTTGGTGGGTTTAGAGGAGTAATTGTAGGTGGTGGATTAGTGTTGGTGGGCAAAGGAACATAGGGAGTGTGAACTAGCGATTGACTTGGTGGGTTGACGGGTGGTGGACTAGGAGTAGTATAGGTAGTGTAGGTGGGTGGTTGAATATGTGGAGGAGTATAGGTAGTGTAAGTGAGTGGTTGATTTTATGGAGGAGTATAGTTAGTGTAAGTGGGTGGTTGACTTTGTGGGGGAGTATAGGCGGATGATGGATTTGGTGGATTTGCGGGGGTGATCGGAGGTAAGTTGTTATTGGTAGGTGCATTGTTTTGTGGAGGAAAATGCTGAGGAACTGGAGATTCGAGTGATGGGAAACGAGGGGGTTTGGTGCAGTATTTCTAGGTTCAGGAGGTGGACTTTGGAGTGTGAGGGATAAATTGGTCAAGTCCCTAACCCGATTTAGTTCTCCACGTAGATTCTCAATTTCTTGAGTCAGGCGGGCAATATGTTCATCATGTTGAATAGTAGTTCTGTGTTCGGAAGTCTCGGGGGGATCACTAGAGATCACGATGTTTTCCAAACCAGTTGAAATAGATGCGGCTGGATCAGACATAATAATTTCTTTTCCTTGAATAGCCTAACTACGTCGCGATAATGATGATGTCTTTGACCTTGTGAGGTAAGGATGGTCAGCCAGCTCGAGTGTCAACACGAATCAACTTTTGTTGGGAATAAAATAAAAGAAACATAAAGTGTAAATGATGTTAGTCTCATTGACATATATTGTCACGCCCCGAACCATGGCCTGGACGTAACACGGCACTCGGTGCCTGACTGCATATGACCGAGCGAACCACATGGCTTGCTGAATCATCATGATACATAACATATGCGGAATATAACGTGAATGGATGATGAGCCTTTATAAAACATGTTAAGTCATAATACTTAATAAAATACTTGTTTAAACATGAGTGAGCCAAAATGGCTATACGACTCCAAATGTCTGACATGACATAACTGACTTGTCTAGTCTATGAAACCTCTATCATGAGTCTGACTGGAAAACATACTTACTGGGACAAGGCCCCCAGCATACCTTTAGATGCATAATTAATCATAAAATAAACGTTGACTAAACCCCGAATGAGATGGGGCTCACCAATAAGCTGATACGAATGTTGTCCTACTGAGCAGATGTGTCGTCCTGTATATCAGTACCTGCATCGTGAAATGCAGGCCCCCGGGCAATAAAAGGGACGTCAGTACATTGAATGTACTGGTATGTAAAGCAACCGAAAGAAACAACATGGGACATGGAATAACATGATAAGAACTGAAACTGAAAACCTGGACATGAACATGGGCATGAGTGCATATGTATATATATAACATAAGTAAAAACATGATAAGTAGGGAGAGCAATAACTTATAACCGATCCATGGTCTGGTGCTTGCGTCCCGCCAGCAGAACACTCAGTCCTTGTCAGGGAACATGAGATTTGATAAAATATGAAAGGATCCAATCATTATGAGAGATCGTCCGGAACATGGGTGGAGCGATCCTCATCCTACGGTGGCTACGTAGTTTCAGGCTATCTGAAGCCCTCCTCGGTAATTAATGCAACTCCCAAAATATGAACATGAAAAATAGTGGCACTTGCTGCCCATGGTATATCATGAATCATAACTTGCTTGTACATAGTGTTCATGAATCATAACTTGCTTGTACATGGTTTTCATGAATCATAACTTGCTTGTACATGGTTTTCATGAATCATAACTTGCTTGTACATGGTTTTCATGAATCATAACTTGCTTGTACATGGTTTTCATGAATCATAACTTGCTTGTATAGTTTCATAAGATAACTTGTCATAGTCTTGCAAAACATGTTTTTCGTTCATGAGTAATAACAATAGTTCGAAATCATATATATATACTTGTCTTGAAAACATGCTTGTAACTTGCTGGATGAAATCATAAAGTTTCATATAAACATAATGAGAACACATGAGGAAGAATTCATGATTCATGGATTAAGCTAGGATTTCCTAATAACCGTAATGGAAGATTAGGAATGCAATAACGAATATAGATACAAAATTCATGCACATAAATACATAATTACGGGCTACCAATATGTTGGGTTTAATGCCCTAGGATTTGAACTTCATGGATTTTACGAAACGGATCATGGGGAAGAACATAGAGGTTCCCACGTGTGGATGGAAGTTATACATACCTTAACTTCCTGCTTTTGAGTGTATCACAATGTCCTTCAATCCCTTCAACTTTAATCTATAGCAATACAGGTCATAGGGACTCTATATTAGCAACAATATCCATGTTTTGTTCATCTAAGCATTTTATCAAACACTTGGTGGGCATGAAGCTCCACAACCTTCATTAATGGTGTTTTCTTCCCCCAATCCCCATTCTATTACTTCTAGCTGATTCTACAATATCAATTAGATGTAATTGACATCATTCTTAATCACCCATATGAATACAACAATCCCAAGTCAACAATCCAAAAACCCTAGCATAGTTCATATAATTTTCTTTATCAAACTCATTTACTATTCTCCCAAGAACTTATCAACACTTTAATCATCAGGAAACATCATAAAACTTACCTTAGTTATTGTAGGAATAATCCTTGAGTTGAAATGTTTCACTTGAACAAAACCCTAGTTCCACCTTCCATGGAATTTCTTGACTTGAATGGATTTGATGTGTTTCTCACACTTAGTTTTGGTGGATTGATGAAGTGGATCTTTTGTTTCACTTGGATTCTTGCATATGAAGTGTTTGGATGGCTCTAGAGAACCCTTGAGTCGTGTAGGAGAAATGGGAATGAAAAAAAATGGGTTTGGGTCTCTTATTAACATCTTAAAATCTGACCCATCGGGCAATTCTACGCCCATTTTTACGTTCCGTATAATGGTTTTACGGACCGTATAACTCACCGTAAAACCATTCCAGTGATTTGGACATTCTGTGCTCATTTTACGGTGTGTTTTACGTCCCGTATAATGGTTTTACGGACCGTACAACTTACCGTAAAACCATTCCAGTGATTTGGACATTCTGTGCTCATTTTACGGTGGTCTGAGTCAATTTTACGGACCGTATAATTGTTTTACGGACCGTAAAATTGAACCGTAAAACTGGCCAACGAAATATCATTCTCTGTGACCATTTGACGGACCGTATAAATATTTTATGGACCGTCAAAATGTTTTACGGACCGTCAAGATGTTTTACGGACCGTCAAATGGTCCGTCAAAATTCTTCTGCTCGGACAGTCTGTCGTATAATGGGCATAACTCTTTGCACGGATGTCCGTGTGAGGCCTATAATATACCGTTGGAAAGATATTTCAAAGGGCTACAACTTTCATTAAGAAAGTTTTCCCAAATTCCAAATTAATAATGGGGTTATGGTCGTTGGAAGTAAGGCCATCTATAAACTCACTTGCAAACATGCCCCGTAGAGTGGTTTTCAACTTTGTTTTGCCCAAAGACTCTTCTCAAGTCTTGATTGGGTTTCAAACACCATTGATACACTACTAAAATTGGGTTCATTATACCCCCATCTTATAATACAAATCTTAACCCGAATGCACGAGGTGTTACAATATCTCCCCCTTGGGATCATTCGTCCTCGAATGATGGGTCTTGGTTAAGGATATGGCTGGACATAACTTGAATATATGAACATGGAAATCTGACATGACGTAGTTTCATGAAAACATCTGTGCCCAAACATGAGACATGAATAGTGAATACCTGAACTCGAACGTGAAATGTGAGGCATGAATACATAAGGGACATTATAACTCTTCTCCGAAATGTCATTAAGCCATCATTAATTCGATACTCGTAATTCTTTCCCGACATACAACATATACCTTGCTTTCCTTAACAACTTTCGTCTCCTACCTCAAATGTCTTTGAAATCTCATTTAGAATCATTAAATATTACTCCTTACTCATCAACATGTCATATACGTCATACCCTTCGTGGGTCTATTTGCGGTATGCTAACGGAGAAATTTCCTAGGTGTAACATTCTCCCCCTCTGTTGGAACATACGTCGGCAAATGATAACATTCAGGATTCTACAAAAATTTCGCCAGAGTTTCCCCTACAATATGGCACTACCAACCTGTCACAACAGCCCATAATATCATTGCCTCACAGGGCTACATCACAATAGCATTATACATTGGCTACACACGACCAAAAGCATGAAAAGAAAGCTTACATACCTCAAAATCTTGGTGTTTCATCATAAATCTCTCCTGCGGGCTGAAACAAGTGCGGGTACATGGATTTCATATCCTCCTCGGCTTCCCATGTAGCTTCCTTAACTTTCTGACTCCTCCACAGGACTTTCACTGAGGCTACTTCCTTAGTCCTCAACTTGTGAATCTGACGGTCAAGAATGGCTATGGGGATCTCCTTATACGTCAAACTATCCTTAACTGTTATAGTATCAGTAGGAACAACCAACGACAGGTCTCCTACACACTTCCTCAATTTGGACATGTGAAACACGGGACATACAGCAGCCAAACCTTGTGACAACTCAAGTTCATAAGATGCTAGTCTGACCTTTCGTAGAATTCTGTATGATCCAATATACCTGGGGCTGAGTTTGCCTTTCTTGCCAAATCTCATGACACCCTTCATGGGTGAGACTTTAAGGAACACCCAATCATCTACTGAAAATTTTAAGTCCCTTCGCCTCACATCTGTGTAAGACTTCTGGTGACTCTAAGCCGTTTTCAAACGCTCCTGTATTAACTTAACTTTCCCCATAACCTGGTAAACCAAATCTGATCTTAACAACTCTTCTTCACCAACTTCGAATCAACCAATTGGTGATCTACACCTTTGCTCAAAAGGGTTTCAAACAGTGTTATCCCAATACTAGCATGGTAGTTATTTTTGTAAGTAAACTCAATAAGAGGCGGGTGGTCATCCCAATTACCATTGAAATCAAGGACACATGGTTACTGAACTGAATGAATACATGACTACTAAACTGCTGAGATACTAAATTGAATGTCTATTGAACTGACTGAAGACTGGCTGACTGAATACTGAGCTAACTGAATACTGGATTAGCTGAATACTGAGCTGGCATGAATACGTGAGTACTGGACTGATATCTGAGTACTAAGCTGACATAAATATTTGAGTATTGAACTAACATGAATATCATAACATGAGATCTGAATAGCGTATCTGTCTGACCATTTGTCTGAGGATGAAAAGTTGTGCTAAGGTTCACCTCCGTACCCAATCCTTTCTGAAAGGATTTTCAGAAGTTCGCTGTGAATTGAGCACCAAAATCTAAAATAATGGACACTAGGGTCCCATATAATCCGGAAATTTTATTAACATATGACTTGGCATAATCTTCTTGTTCAATCTGTGGTCTTAACTGGCAAGAAGTGCGCTGACTTCGTAAGTCTGTCCACAATCACCCAAATTAAATCATGCCTCCTAGGTGAACGAGGTAGACCTGATACAAATCCCATACTGATCATTTCCCATTTCCAGACAGGAATATCAACATTCTGAGCCAAGCCACCAGGCCTCTGGTGTTCGGCTTTCGCCTGCTGACAAGTCGGGCACTTAGCTACAAAATCTGCCACATCTTTCTTCATATCGTTCCACCAGTAAATCCCATTGATATCATGATACACCTTAGTGGAACCTGGGTAAATGGAATACCTAGAGTTGTGAGCTTCTAACATGATTCGCTCTCTGAGCCCATTAACATCTGGAACGCATAATCTGCCTCGATATCTCAAGGTACCATTATCTCTCTCCTGTTCAAAAGCTAAGGCTTTCTATTCGTGAAGCCCCTCTTTCATCTGCAGCAAGTAGGAATCACCAAACTGCTTCTCTCTAACTTCAATGACCAAGCAGGAATGCCATGTTCTGGGCAATAACTCCATCCACTTCGGAGTCTGAAAGTCGAATTCCTAGCTTGGAGAAGTAGTGAAATTCTTTCACCTTAGTTCTCTTGTCTGCCTAAATCATGAGTTGTACTTCCCATACTTGATTTTTTTTTTTGAGATACTTCCTAAAATACTCATAGTACGGTTGTGCGCTAAGTCTTTTACGAGCACCTTAAAGATTAGAGTCTTGTGCAATGGCACTACCCTTATGACACATAACTGGGCATGATCTTATAGCTTTTCTGTGATCGCCTAATCGATAGTAATTGAACTTTACACGATTCATTCGACGATCATTCTACTCACTTCGGGTTTCCTCTAAGATGAGGCATATTCCTTATGGAGACTATCTCATTATGCCAACTTAACTGAACTGAGGTTCTTCATATCTCATACTAACCATTCAGGTCTTCAATTATCTCATTGGACTTACTAGCGATTTATGCATCTCCCCCTTAGACCAAGGCTAACATCTTATACTTATAAATTCTTCTCCTTTTGATGGGATTGCAATTAACATTCCTTATCTTCTGCAATTTCTTTGTACTCTACAACACTGACGATTTTTTTTTGACTCACATCTGAGCAATTTCTCATGGGGAAAAACTAGATTTACTTACATGAACGGGTTGCTACTGTATTCATAACTGGCATACTCCATCTTAACGACTTAACTCTGCTCACACTGTAAATATTAGGACAACCCCTTTTTGATAACTCTTAAAGGCTATTCTTCTGTAGTTTACTCTTTTACGGCTTAACTGATTTCTTCTTCCACTAATCACTCTACTCTGAACTTAACTTAATCCCTTAGTTTCTAACACACATTCGGATGTATCCGAACTGTCACCCACTTAAGGTGTTCATCTGAATAGGAATTCAAATCATATTTCTCAAAGTCAGCCGTACTCGTAACTTAGTCGAATATTATTATTACTGTTGACATGGCTTTTCTAGACATATTACAAACTTATATCTCATTCTCCTTCTATTTCTAGGAAAATTTCGGCAGAGTTTCCTCTATATTTCTTACTATCCCAAAACCTACACGCAGGAAATACCAACAATGCCTCACAAGGCCAACATATATACATATATCATATCATATCGTAGCCACACAGGGCTCCCAATTTCGACAACAGTATAAAAATGATAAACTTACCTCATATGTCCAACTCAAACTGTACCTGTTACACTTTCCTGTTTATTTTCCCTTTAAATCTTTAACTGCAGATGGAGTGGGTCCTGATGACTTCCGGTAGAAAACTGTCTACCACTACTCCCTTGAGATCCTCCATGATTTACCTTTTTCCGGTTGACTTAGCTCAATATATATATTTTTATTATTATTTCTCTGGTATCCTCTCCCTATTGTATTCCGTTCTCCTTTCTCAAGAACATCATTATCATTCAACAAACCATTCATTCCACTACACCCTTCTCGGGCAACTTACATTGTATTCCACTTTCAATAGCACTTGAAGTCTCATTCGCTACCAGTAAGTACTGCACAATTGTACTCCCTATGGGTAAACATCCTTACTTGGACCTTAAATTTTCTGTTCATCTCCTACGCATTCGAAACGTACGTAATTCGAAAGGAAGAGAAGTTTCTTATTGCTCTAAGCTTCATGGCACGATCTAGAGCAAATAGAAATGAGACAATCCTGAATGTCTTGGTGGTCAACTGTTTATATGTGTGGCGCGCACACACATATAAAAGTGACCCCACTGGACACAGTTTCATAGACTCCCTAAGACTCTTGAACCTAGGCTCTGATACCAAGTTTTGTCACGCCCCGAACCATGGCCTGGACGTAACACGGCACTCGGTGCCTGACTGCATATGACCGAGCGAACCACATGGCTTGCTGAATCATCATGATACATAACATATGCGGAATATAACGTGAATGCATGATGAGCCTTTATAAAACATGTTAAGTCATAATACTTAATAAAATACTTGTTTAAACATGAGTGAGCCAAAATGGCTATACGACTCCAAATGTCTGATATGACATAACTGACTTGTCTAGTCTATGAAACCTCTATCATGAGTCTGACTGGAAAACATACTTACTGGGACAAGGCCCCCAGCATACCTTTAGATGCATAATTAATCATAAAATAAACGTTGACTAAACCCCGAATGAGATGGGGCTCACCAATAAGCTGATACGAATGTTGTCCTACTGAGCAGATGTGTCGTCCTGTATATCAGTACCTGCATCGTGAAATGCAGGCCCCCGGGCAATAAAAGGGGACGTCAGCACATTGAATGTACTGGTATGTAAAGCAACCGAAAGAAACAACATGGGACATGGAATAACATGATAAGAACTGAAACTGAAAACCTGGACATGAACATGGGCATGAGTGCATATGTATATATATAACATAAGTAAAAACATGATAAGTAGGGAGAGCAATAACTTATAACCGATCCATGGTCTGGTGCTTACGTCCCGCCAGCAGAACACTCAGTCCTTGCCAGGGAACATGAGATTTGATAAAATATGAAAGGATCCAATCATTATGAGAGATCGTCCGGAACATGGGTGGAGCGATCCTCATCCTACGGTGGCTACGTAGTTTCAGGCTATCTGAAGCCCTCCTCGGTAATTAATGCAACTCCCAAAACATGAACACGAAAAATAGTGGCACTTGCTGCCCATGGTATATCATGAATCATAACTTGCTTGTACATAGTGTTCATGAATTACAACTTGCTTGTACATGGTTTTCATGAATCATAACTTGCTTGTACATGGTTTTCATGAATCATAACTTGCTTGTACATGGTTTTCATGAATCATAACTTGCTTGTACATGGTTTTCATGAATCATAACTTGCTTGTATAGTTTCATAAGATAACTTGTCATAGTCTTGCAAAACATGTTTTTCGTTCATGAGTAATAACAATAGTTCGAAATCATATATATATACTTGTCTTGAAAACATGCTTGTAACTTGCTGGATGAAATCATAAAGTTTCATATAAACATAATGAGAACACATGAGGAAGAATTCATGATTCATGGATTAAGCTAGGATTTCCTAATAACCGTAATGGAAGATTAGGAATGCAATAACGAATATAGATACAAAATTCATGCACATAAATACATAATTACGGGCTACCAATATGTTGGGTTTAATGCCCTAGGATTTGAACTTCATGGATTTTACGAAACGGATCATGGGGAAGAACATAGAGATTCCCACGTGTGGATGGAAGTTATACATACCTTAACTTCCTGCTTTTGAGTGTATCACAATGTCCTTCAATCCCTTCAACTTTAATCTATAGCAATACAGGTCATAGGGACTCTATATTAGCAACAATATCCATGTTTTGTTCATCTAAGCATTTTATCAAACACTTGGTGGGCATGAAGCTCCACAACCTTCATTAATGGTGTTTTCTTCCCCCAATCCCCATTCTATTACTTCTAGCTGATTCTACAATCTTAATTAGATGTAATTGACATCATTCTTCATCACCCATATGAATACAACAATCCCAAGTCAACAATCCAAAAACCCTAGCATAGTTCATATAATTTTCTTTATCAAACCCATTTACTATTCTCCCAAGAACTTATCAACACTTTAATCATCAGGAAACATCATAAAACTTACCTTAGTTATTGTAGGAATAAGCCTTGAGTTGAAATGCTTCACTTGAACAAAACCCTAGTTCCACCTTCCATGGAATTTCTTGACTTGAATGGATTTGATGTGTTTCTCACACTTAGTTTTGGTGGATTGATGAAGTGGATCTTTTGTTTCACTTGGATTCTTGCATATGAAGTGTTTGGATGGCTCTAGAGAACCCTTGAGTCGTGTAGGAGAAATGGGAATGAAAAAAAATGGGTTTGGGTCTCTTATTAACATCTTAAAATCTGACCCATCGGGCAATTCTACGCCCATTTTTACGTTCCGTATAATGGTTTTACGGACCGTATAACTCACCGTAAAACCATTCAAGTGATTTGGACATTCTGTGCTCATTTTACGGTGTGTTTTACGTCCCGTATAATGGTTTTACGGACCGTATAACTTACCGTAAAATCATTCCAGTGATTTGGACATTCTGTGCTCATTTTACGGTGGTCTGGGTCAATTTACGGACCGTATAATTGTTTTACGGACCGTAAAATTGAACCGTAAAACTGACCAACGAAATATCATTCTCTGTGACCATTTGACGGACCGTATAAATATTTTACGGACCGTCAAAATGTTTTACGGACCGTCAAGATGCTTTACGGACCGTCAAATGGTCCGTCAAAATTCTTTTGCTCGGACAGTCTGTCGTATAATGGGCATAACTCTTTGCACGGATGTCCGTTTGAGGCCCATAATATACCGTTGGAAATATATTTCAAAGGGCTACAACTTTCATCAAGAAAGGTTTCCCAAATTCCAAATTAATAATGGGGTTCTGGTCGTTGGAATTAAGGCCATCTATAAACTCACTTGCAAACATGCCCCGTAGAGTGGTTTTCAACTTTGTTTTGCCCAAAGACTCTTCTCAAGTCTTGATTGGGTTTCAAATACCATTTATACACTACTAAAATTGGGTTCATTATACCCCCATCTTATAATACAAATCTTAACCCGAATGCACGAGGTGTTACATATATAGGTAAAGTCATGATCACGTAGAGTCAAATAAGTCATGTAGCAAATAATTCGTCAAATAAAGTCAAACAAATTGTCGAACAAATGTAAACGATTATACCAAACAATAATAACGCGTCCTAATATGCATGTGACCTCTTTGTGCTAGAAGTAGGCCTAACGTTTGTTTGAAGGGTAAAGTGTGCCATAATACGTCATCCCGTTGCTTTGATTAATTAAACAAATTCTATTTCCCCAAAATAAAGTACAAAAGTAGTGTAATATTTATTACATGTCAAATGAATATAACATAAAGTGTTTCCTAACCTAAGTAAAGTAAATACAATTACCTATGTCTAAATTTCAGCTTCGTTTTGTGATGTCATTGATCTTCGTCATTCGTTGTACTCCAATGCAAATCCATACCTGTCATAGAAGCGTTAGTCAGTCCCTACCTCCTAAAGTTTAATTAATTGGAGCCAATAGTCAATATTTAGGCACAATTATCCTTTAAACATGCACATAAAGTATGATTGGTGTCACTCGGGGTCGTGAACCCGCTTGGACGTTTGGGTAAAGTCATCTAATGAATTTAATACACCAAGGGTATTAAACCTCCTAGGTCATGAAATGTATGCTCTTAATAAAGGGTGTTGGTTTAGCTCTATCTTAGGCTGACTAAGAGTTGTTTACCTATGACACAAGGTTCTCCCAAGTGGACAACTTGGGAGTGGAAAGTCCGTGGCCGTCGACTGCACCGCCGATCGACTAAATCCACAAGATCGATCCAACTAAAGGGTGATTTTGTAGTGTACGGCCACGAACCGCGAAACCGCTTTAAGTGTGTGAATTTGTGTGAATTTTCCAGGAGTGGAGGAAGTATGAACGGAATGACAGTTTTATCGAAGCAAGTAACACATAAATAGTTTATATCAAACAAACAGTTTATATCAAACAAACAATTAATAGCATGTAAAAACAGTTAACAAACAAATAAAGTAATTAAAATAAGCACACAAAGCCTATTTAAACTAAGTCTGTTATGGTTAGAACCTAATTAGTCCCCAGTGGAGTCGCCAAGCTGTCATACCCCTTTTTAACCGGGTGAAATTAGAAGTACGACATATTGGTGATTCTTTTTTTTTTTTTTGTATTTTAAGGAGTCGCCACCTAATTATTTACGGTGAATTAGGACACCTAAAGTTTATTAAATTTATTTTAAAGTTAACTCTGTTTAAGGTCTGCGAAACTTAAGATTCTAGGTAAGGGTTCAATTAGTCTAAAGGGAAGGTATTAGGCATCCTTTAAGACCCATTAACAATGGTTAACCGACCGGACTTATGTTATTTAATTAAGGCTAGAAATATAGATGTAATATGTAAATATTTAAGAAAATATCTTGTAAGTATTGCTAAAGTTATAGATAGTAATAGAATGTTATTTAAAATAAAAGTTGTAGAAAAGTAATAGTTGCATAAAAGAGTTTAGTCACAAATGAGCTAAAAGGAACAAGATGTGCAATGTTTATATGTATTTGGAGAAAATGACTAACAAATTTAAAAGAGTTATTTAATAAAGTTTTATAGAAATACTATTAATTCAAATATATATTTCAAGTGTTAGAAAGAAACTAAAGTGGAAGAGTTATCCGTTGAAACTAGTTGGCCTTTCATTTCTTAAAATGAGATAACGTTAGTGTAGAATTTGTGACGTTTTTAACTTCTAAGATAGTAAGCGTAAACTATGATTCCTTTAGCCAAAACATATGGTCATATGATTTTGAAAGTCAACTATTCTAAAAGATAAATATTATAGATACTATAAATAATTTTTGACATAAAAGGGGAATGAAACCCGTGAAGCTAATTGTTAGTTTTCTGTTTGAATTAACTACCCATTACTTCTAACACTATCTATGCTAATTCTCCTATGATTCGTCGAAGCTAAGTAGAAAATAAGAATAAGATGAAGTGTTAGTAAAAACAATACAAAGTTAAATACCGTAAAGTAAAATAGGAGTGCAAAAATATGTATATATAATGATATGGCGGCTCAGCCCATTTTTTGGGTTGCTGCTGCTGTTAGCTGCCACTGTGATGGGCCTCGGCCAGAACTCTTTTTTTTTTATTTTTTTCTGGCTGCGGATGGACTGATATGATGGAGATCATGTTGGGCTTTTAGCCCAACGCCGAGTGCGGAAGGAGATAACGGGTCGTTTGGACTCGTATGCGAGATGCCATGCATAAAAATGAAGGACAAGAAAAGGATTAGTATATAATCGATGAATAAAACACGTAAAATATACACTCAAAACAAATCAGTAGATTGACCCAAAAAGAGACCGTCATAATCAAATTTAAAGAATGCCATGAAGAAACAGGAGAATGACAATGTATGCCAACACATATTCAAGGCATTATAGTCAGACTACAAATTGCTATTTTAACCACATGCTACAATATTAAACTAATACTTCAACGGACATTTTTTCTTTCAGTCGCTGCCCGATGTATAGCAGTCAACTGAATGAATACAATAACTTCTGATGATTTCTTCGACCCACAGCCTGCTATTTTAATCTCCTCTACCCCAATGACAAGCATACACAAACTGAACCAGCAGCAACTAATCCTCAAAATGCAGCAGTAAGTATAACAAAACAGCAGTTTCAGTCCAGAATATGACAACAAAGATTAGAAGTGAGGAAAAACTAAGGGGAATTATAGCAGGCAGATTTAGAGTACATACAACTGTAGCTTGACTAATCAATCCAAACATCATGTGACCACAAAATATTCAAACCAGCAGGCAGAGGTAACACCAAACAGGTATAATCATAAATTAAACAAATTAATGACTAGCTTGCCTTCTTTCAACAGATGTCATATCAAGTAATGCCGAACGAAAGATTTTCTCATTATCAAAGGACTTGCATATAACACATAAGCAAAATGACGTGTGTTTCAACCATAGGGGACATTATAAATATAAAGGAACCAGTCCCACCATTTAAATCACTTGCATTCTGTAAACTAACATTCCACATAATGGAAGGAGGACAAGACTCGAGCATGATGATACTCTATCCTAAAATATATCATCCGAAGCAGTACACTCAGTTGGATGAAACTGTTCCCATTTTGTACACATTGGAGATTAAAGGAAAATATGCTCTAAAATGATTGCAGAAGATACATATATAGCAAAGATCAAAGTAGGTACATGTGCAGTAAAAAAGAATCATTTCAGCACACTGAACACCATGAAAATTCAAAGTAGCAGCGAATGTAAAAAAAGAAGGGTGGCAGCAAACTGAAGTGTACTGAGCAAAATAACACAATAGACAAAACAATGCATCACATTTAATATTCTTCAATCTAGATGACCACTATTTCTTCATATACATATGTCGGGCCCTTTAGCTATTAGGCAGAAAGTGCCAATTCTACTGGCCGAGAACCAAATGCGCATATCTAGTTAGATATGTCTTCATGCTATCAAATAACAATTCTGAGTCGCACATAGATTAAGTGAATCATCAAGCCTATTAGTTAAGCATCCAAACATTTCTAGTAGTTTCAAACTGAACAGGACACTAATGTTGGCACAATATTCTTTAAATTACTCATCCACGTGGTTAATAATTTCTTAATGGACAGTACCCAGGAAGAAGCAGATTATTCGATATAGTTCAATAATCAGCAGGTGCAAAAGTTCTCTTAATATTCTAAATTAGAAACAATGGCCCTTTAGTAGGGCTTCAATTAACTAGTTTATAGCCAGAAGAAACTTAATTTTAGGATCAGTATCTATTTTAGTTTTAAAAGAAAATGGAATTCAATTATGCAACAAGAATGCGTCCACCTTTAAACTAAAATAGCTTTAGACTTGATTTCCCTAGTCCAAAGTTAATATCTCAAATAAAAATCAGAATTCCAACCCTAAAGTAAACAATCCCAACATAGTAGTTAAACAAAGATTTACAATTTACGATGAAGAAAGCTATTAAATAGTTAAATTAGATATAGAACACAAAGCTCACTCTATAACTGAACAAAGGATAAAACTAGTAGCAACCAATCTAAAGAAAGTAACACAAAGCTAAGTTCATGTAGTAAAATGGATATAGAACAAACTCTGGAAAACATGCGGCAAACAAACAAACTAAACTTGATCAAAGTACATGAAAGGAGGCTACTGTCTATTCTAAGTTCGAAATCGCACTCGTACTCTCAATTCTGCAAATCTTACTTTACTCGTTTAACATGTAGGCCTTATGTGTTACTACCTGTTTTAATCATATACGTGATCAAACTACAGTATACGTCTTTTAAACTCCTGGGAATTCAGTCTAAGCAATCAAACTACAGTATACGTCTTTTAAATTCATTTTAGCAGTTATCATCCTATCCTAACAGCTCTCAAACATCAAAGAAATAATATGATGACAAAGAAACTACATAACTAGAAAATAGCAGAATCAGCTAAAATTTAACTAAAAGCAGAAACTAAAGACTAGAAGTAATAAATGTATTGAGGTTTACCTGTTTTGTGCGCAATGAACTGGGATGTCGAAGTCGCGAATCTACGCTCGAACACGAACGAACCGAACCTCACTCGAATATATTCGAAGATTTCTATCGTGGCCAAAGTCCACCAAGACAGAAATGAATATTTGATAGTCTTAAAGTTGGAATGATAATCAAGTAAAATCTAAGGATTTCTGGGGAAATTTGAGGAGACCGAAACTTGTGTTTGTGATTATCCGGTCTGTTCTTGCTTGTTTTTGTTAGGTTTTTGCTCCCAAAATCCCCTCAAAACACTGAATCATCCTCCCTTGAAATACTCAAATTAGATCCTCTAAATACTCAAGAAAATCCCTCAGAACCCTGAAAAATCCCCCCCCCCCCCTTTCAAGATTCAATTCGCCACAGATTTATAGGGTTTCGTTTGTGTTAAAGTGAAGAGAGGAGCGTGGGAGAGAGACGAACGGTGTGGGGAACAAGAGGAAGTGTGGAGCAGAGGCGTGGGGGGACAAGGAAAGGTGGAGGTGGAAGAGGCATGGAGATGGCAGAGATGAAGGTGGAGAGGAACGTGGGAGAGGAGAGTGAGGGACGAAGGAGGCGGGTGAGGAAACAAAAATGAAACCCTAGGGTTTCATTTTGTTAAAAGGGGAGTTGGGCCGGGTCAATAATTCGTTTGGGCTGGACCGGGTAATATTAAACATGGGCTGCTCATTTTGAGTTGGGCTGGCCGAATTTAGAATGATGGCCTTTTCTCCTTCAATTTAATTCCTTTGGGCTTTTAACTTAATAACTAATACAAAATATATTATGTGAAGACAAATAATAATTAGTATGTAGAAAAGGGTTTAATAAAGTAAAATTAATTTAACGAGTACAAATCCTAAGATGAAACGATGACGAACCATTTAAAATTCGTGATAAAGTAATACTAGTAATGTTGATAGTAAACATAGTAAAAAAATTAATAATACTGAGCATAAAGTGTTTAGCTTGTCAATAAATTTAGCTGCCCGAGTAAATAAATTGAAGTAAAGGAGGGACAAAATTGGGTGTCAACACTCATAACTCATATATTATAACCATTTTTTTGCGCGGATTGCCCTTCTTTTGGGGTGGTCTTTAAATTTTTCCCCTCATATTTGTGGTCTTTAAATTTACCCCTCATATTTGTGGTCTTTAAGTTTTGCCCTTCACTTGAAAAAGTAGACGAATACATGAGGTTCTGGGTTTAAACCTCCGCTCAGGCATAAAATAAAAAAATAACTTCGCAAGCCAGGGCTGGGGGAGTGTATGTCAGATCCAGCATACAATCCTAAAGGAAAAACTAAAGTTATGCCGGATTTGGCATACAACCCTAAAGGAAAAACTAAAGTTATGCCGAATCCGACATAAAGTTTGCCCCATAAGGCAAAACTTTTTCTTAAGGCATAGTTTAGTTATGCCTTATGGGGCAGACTTTTAGTTAAGGCATAACCAGAAGTATGCCCAATAAGGCAGAACTTTTCCTTAAATCATAGACTTTGCCTTATAAGGCAAATTTTTAGTTATGTCTTAAGGAAAACTTCCGCCTTATGGGACATACTTTTAGTTATGCCTTATGAGGCACACTTTTAGTTAAGACATAACTAAAAGTTTGCCTTGAAAAGTAAAAATAAAATAAAATATATGCCTCAAGGAAAAGTCTACCCCCTCCGGCAGACTTTTAGTTAAACATAACTAAAAGTCTGCCGAATGGGGCATAACGAAATTCAAACTCTGCCTTGCGAATTTTTTTTAAATTTTTGACTGAGCGGGAGTTCAAACCCGGAACCCATGGGTTTTAGGCAAAGGACAAAATTTAAAGATCACAAATATGAGGGGAAAAATTTAAAGACCACCCCAAAAGATATAACTAGTCCAGTGAAGCTCGTGCTGAGCCCGGGCCCAAGATCAAGATACTAATGCACTTTATAACGTTTTAATTAAAAGAAATGTGTATGTTTCTTAGGCACAACTCTTTTAAAATGATTGCTTCTTAATCATGTATTATTCATTAGTTAAATTTTTAGATCATATAATTAGATAATTTACTAAAAGAATTGTTATAAGAAAGCAAGTTTGCTTGGGATAAATAGGTATCAAAGAGATAGAGATAACTTGATGTTTAGTAACATAATTTAAAGTATGCAGAATGATGTCAAATTTTCTATAGTCATTAATTAAAAAGGACATTTTTATATTTTATGAATTTGCGAGCATATAATTTCTAGCTAGAGGTGAATAGCATGTTTTGCTATTCATTGACTAACTACTATAATTTCATGTGACGATAGTTTATGCTAAAATAAATATGGTGATTAAAGTCTAGGTTTAGATGAAATTCAAAATAAATTGAATTCTTTGAAACAACATTAACTCATTGATGTTTTATTCTTAAAAGAAAACTTCCTTACTCAACCAATTAAGGATTACATGATTTCTGACAAATCAAATTGTTTGCAAGAAAAGAAAGATGCGATTATTAATATTTAATAATTATGGTATTGAGGAGTAGATCACTTGGTAAGCATCTTTTATCTTTTTCTATCCCACTCTAATAAGCAAATTGAATAAAATTTAAAGGTTCTTTTTCTTTTATTTTCCAAGATTTTAATCTATTAATTGTTAAAAAGTTTGAAAATTTATTTTCTATTGTATAGTTGTGTTAAATCATTAAATCTAACTTTATATTTTCAGAATAACCTTGTTTTTACTAAAAATAAGATCAAGAGAAATTTAATGGTAATTTAAGTATTACGAAAGAAAATTTGATCGATAGAGTACTCTTCTAGTACTAAATGAGTTCTTCAAAGTTATTATCATCACAATTTTAGATTATCTTTGTGCATAGTTATTTTTATTAGATGACATCATCACCCTTAACAATTTTTTTAGCATTTTTAAAGGGCTCAAAATTGATTATATTGACCAAATTGATTGTGTCAACCTAAGTAAAAATGAAATAAAGTAGAGACAAAAATGAGACATAGAAAAAAGATATGCTATCAATAGAGGTGTACATGGACCGGGTTGGTTTGGATTTTTTAAACACCAAACCAAATTAATTGCGTCAGGTTTTTAAATTTATACACCAAACTAAACCAATAAAATTCGGATTTTTCAACCTCGGGTAATTTGGTTTTCTCGGGTTATTCGGGTTTTTTTTTTCCTGGAATAGTCTTGATACAAAACATATAACTTTTACTTCAAATATTTCTTCAGTCCTAGTAAGATATAACTATGTAATTAAGGTGTTTCATAAGAAAATAACATAAAATGTGAAAAGAGTGATGACATTGTATTAAAATATTCAACAAAAGATAATAAAATCAGTTAAAATAAATATTGCTAATTAATAAGTCATAAAGAAAATGACCATAATCTAAAAATATTAAGTCATGCTAAAATAAATACGGCTAATAAGTATTGATTACATGACAAGAAAAAAAAACTTAATTCATGTATTTTCACTCTCTAAACCAATTATGAAAAACTAAAGGATAGATATCTAACATTATTGTCATTCCTAGTGATAAATTGAATTTATTTTGTTAGTATTAGTGTTGAGTTGGTTTTGATTTGGACTTTGTATGAGTTACTAACATCCATAGGATATAAAGCTTATTCACATTCAAAATCTTAAGTTCATGATAATAGATAAAAAAAAATACGAAAAAATTTAAGAAATATTTACAAATTGCATTACAAATAAATATTTTTATTTATAAAATACTTTAAAAATTGAATACATGTAATGTCGGGTTGGTTTGGCTCGGTTTGACTTTATTTAGCTAAAACCAAACTAATTATGGTCGGATTTTTTTTTTTAACACCAAACCAAGTCAAACCAAACAGCTAGTTGGATTTTTTTCTCGGTTTGACTCGGTTTATCGGTTTGTTGGTTTACTTTGTACTCCCCTAGCTATCAAAAAGGGTTTCAAAGTATCTTGATATATTGGAATATACTTTGATACATGAAGTAATAAATTGCAACTCTTAAGGACAATTTGAAAGAGTAAACCAATTTGATTGGCCCAACTAAATAGTTACAATGTAACTAAGTACTACAAAACTCATTACATTGTCCCTTATATATAGTACTAATATGACGGACTTCACCTGGCAGATTGATTTGACTCTTTATTCGTTTAGAAAATATGATTGGATAATTGATCAGACTAAAAGGAGAAATAGTAAAACATTAATATCTAGAAGAAGGAAAAGATAAAACATAAAACGTGATTAAGATTTGAGAGAGGCAATTATAACTACGAAAAAGGCCAACAACAACAAAAAAGAAAGATAGCAGATTGATTCCAAAAAAGTAGCCATATGCAAACTACAGCCTACAGGCCACTGATTTTTAATTGTTGTTTTTAGCACATCAGACCATGTTCTGAATTTTGGCTGTGACAGTTCAAATTTTCTCCCATATGATTCAAATGACTAAATTTTAAATATATTATAAATGTTGGTTATTTTTGGAGATAACAACCTTAAAAGTGATTATTTGTGCATTCTCCCCAAATAGATCGACTCAAGAATGAACTTGGAGTACAAGAGAATAATTAAGATTACTAACCTAAGTAATTGACCAAAAGCTAAGTTAGAGGATCGATGGTGTAATTGAAAAAAAGGTGATTTACAAGAATGGCCCTGAGAATGGAGATGGGTGATTTTGAATTTTTGACCGCGCTTGTTTTAGGAGGAAAAACTTTGCGTTTAACTAGTTTTGACTTTTGACATTTAAGATTTGTTCACGGGGCCGGTGGGCGTCAAAGGTTCAACCATTTCAAAGTCAATGAATGTAATTTCCAGTTGAAAGAAAGAGAGAAACGCAAAGTAATTTGATGAGCTGAGTTGAAAGAGAGATGATTGATGAAGGAAAGAAAATTATCTAGCTCAAATTTTTTTCTAAATTCCTCTAAAAGTATGAACACAAATGTTTAAATCTCCTCAAATTTTTCAATTTTTTTTTATAGCACTAACCTTTATTGCGGTTTACTATATTATATTTAGATCTTTATTTTAATTTATTTGTAATAATTCTATGAACATATTTTTCATTAATGTAAAATAATTTTAGTCCGCATGGTTTATGCTTTTTATTTTTAAATGCTTTTAATTTAATTAACTTATAAATATTTCTAACAAATTATTAAAGAATTAAAAACTTAAATATACCCTTGCCAATCAACCACAAACCTCCCAGTTCTGCTCATCGTTTGAACCATCCCGAAAAATCCCAAAACTCTAAAACTTTCAACACAGCCAAATACGCCTACTGTATGATCAAGGTATTCATATCGTGAAATTACAGTATAGTGTTTTTCTAGTTTTTGAAAAGTTTTTTCTTTTATGTTCTCCGAAAGGTAGCTTTCATTTTGTTGATACAAGCTAATTAGCTTCAACAGATTAAACTTCCGTTTTCCAAAAAGCTACACTACAATCACTACGAAGTAAGATGAAAAAACATCATTCTTTTAGCGAGCTAGTTTCTCATAAGGTCACTCAACTATCGTAATTGTAACACAAAAGTCACTTCACTTTGTTTTGTAACGAAAGTCACTCAACTTTCATCTTTGTAACACAAAAGTCATTCAACTCATTTTAGTCAACTTTTGCTGACGTGGCATCATTTTTAAAAGTGAAATCCTTATTTAATATAAACCCACCCATTTTTACCATTTATGATCCGCCCCACTAAACCAACCCGCTATTCCAATTTTTATAACATATCACTAAGGACTTAAATTTTGCTTGTAGTTCATCTGGTTACTATGACACTATTGCTAAGCTATTTGCAAGTAGTAACAGTTCTTCAAGGAAGTTTATATATTCTATTCACAAATTAATATTACGCAAATCAACTGAGTCTAGTTGTACCTTTGTTCTTCTTTTCATCTATGATGTATTCAGAATACAATTCCCTTAAGCAAGCAGCTTGAATTTTACAAAGAATACCATAAGAAGTTAATAGTGATTGTAGGGAAGGTAAATGCCACATCGATAATCAACGTTTTAATTCACTTAGTTAATGCAGGAGCCATGAAGTCATGAAGTGTGATTTTGTTCAAAATTACTATATTAATCATCTGCTCTACAAATTTACACAACTAATCGCTTTTCAGACATCCTCATCAAGTCCTACACTAAATTCATTGCATAGCGGGTCAGGTTAGTGGGGCAGATCACTAAATGGTAAAAATGGGTGATTTTATATTAACTAAGTATTTAACTTTTAAACAAATGTCACGTCAGCAAAAGTTGACTAAAATGAGTTGAATGACTTTTGTGTTACAAAGATGAAAGTTGAGTGACTTTTCAGTTACAAAACAAAGTTAAGTGACTTTTGTGTTACAGTTATAATAGTTGAGTGACCTTATGAGAAATCAACTCTTCTTTCAGCCCATTCTATAAATGAAAGTCAAAACACCTGATCAATCATTTACATAAAGTGGATTCACATTTGACATATTTGCCAATATTGAGAAATAAATTTGAGATATTCCAAAACTGAACTTTAATTTCTTAAAATATATTTATAAATTTAATTAAATAAAGAATATACTAGATATCAAATCAATTAAATTGTAACCTTTTTAAAAGTAATGATAAATAAGTTAAAAGAATAATTACTGAAAAATTAGAATAAGAAGGTAATTGTAATATCACAAACTACAAGGAAACCATCAAGTGTTGATCAAGAGGGGATAGATAGATCTCTCTACTCTCAATTAAAGGTCTTGGGTCCAAGTCCTGAGAATGAAAAAGGTCTTGGTAGGAAGTGTTTTCCCTTTTAATAGGCCTTATGCAACGAGAATCCTGGTTAGTTGGGGCTTAAATGCGGGCATTTGAAATTACCCCGCATTGTTTTTAGAAGAGTTAAGTGCAAAAATACCAGCTTTTGGGGTCGCTATTTAATTAGTACCTTTTTTTTCCTACAAATTTATACAGTTCGGGAACAATTGCAAACGTACACGCACTAGTTCCGGTCTCTCCCTCGAATGCATAAGTTGCGAAAATTAGCGCCTGAAGTTTGACTAACTTTGGACATTTTTGTTTGAAGTGTGGCCTTCTGAAGACCAAACATCGGACAATTTTGTCTGAACTGTGATATGACTTATAAGGCCAAACTTCGAACATTTTATAGCATTGGCTAGGTTTCAGATATATAATGGCTTGCCAAGGCAGACTTCTTATATTTTGGCATGAGGCCAGGGCCTATATTTGGCTGAACTTTAGACATTTTGGCACGAAGCTCAGGTGAACAAATTCGCCCAGAACCAACAACTTTTTCTTCGAATTTTAAGTAGAAGAATCCTTTTCTCTGTAACTTATTAATACTAAACACACATTACATAATTTTTAAATAGTGGGCAAGTTAAATGACAAACCTAAATAGGACACACCGTGAAATTTTACTTTTTGGAGGGACCAAATTTAAAAAAAAGTAAGGGCACATGGTAGTTTTAAGACTTTTTTTTTTTTGCACGGATTTCCCTTCATTTGGGGGATGGTCTTTAATTTTTGTCCTTCGCCCAATATCCCGAGGTTCTGGGTTCGAAATCTAGCTCAGTAAAAAAAAAAAAAAAGGAATTTTCGCAAGGCATATGTTTGGATTCGCAAAACTCTGCCTTCAGGGCAGAATTTTGGCCTGAATGTTGCCTCAAAAGTCTACCTTAAGGCAGAATTTTGGCCTACCAACAGTGGAACTTGCATCTGGTTTTCAATAAGCTCTCTTTTAACCATTCACTTCCAACTTTCTTTTCTTTAACTTCTATCAAAATTGTAGTGTTAGGAAATGTTACAAGTAAATAACTATTACAAAGTTTCAGGTTTCCCTAAATATAAAAAAGCAGCAGTCAACTACAGACCTATAACAACTATAAAAGCACTGTTTTGGAGAGAAGGATCTTGCACTATTAAGTTGTTGCATTGCAGTCTTGATTAGGGCACTTCACCTTTCAAGTGATTTTACTATATCCAATGATAAGGATCTTTAGTGGTGAACATTATGCTCAAGCATCTCAGAGCTATAGGTGATAGTATGTGATTTTGCTAGAGTCTACAATATAGTTCAATTAAGATGAGTAATATTGAATTTGCCGTCACAATACAAGTCTGGTAGTCATGTATTTTGCCAATGAAATTCTGCAAAATTCTGGCCATGCAAAATTCTGCCTTGCGATTCTTTTTTAAATTTTTTACTGAGCGGGGGTTCGAACCCGAAACCAAAAATTTTTAGTGAAGGACAAAAATTAAAGACCACCAATTTGAGGGACAAAAATCAAAGACCACCCCCAGCGAAGACCAATCCTGCAAATTGCCCGTTTTAAGAAGTTTCTAGCTAAGCGGCCAAAAATACAATTGGGCCAATATACAATTACAAAGCAAAAAACAGAAAGTAAAATTTTCACAAATAGCTGCCTTTTAGCTGCTTCTAATAAGCTATAACTACAAGTTCATTATTTACAATTCGTAGCTGGTTTTTCCTATTTTTAATGTTCCATAAATCATGCAAATCTTGATTTATTCATCAACTGAATTACACGTTTCATCGTGTAATTGCAACTTTTTTATTATTTTTTATATTTTTCTGAACTTTTTAGTTGTCTTTCATATATATATTTTGGCTATATTTTTAATTGTATTTTGATTATTATGTTCAATATTACTTATTCTGGTTTCTGTTGACTATATTTAAAATATATTTTTCATATATTTTGACTATATTTAGAAAATTTTCAGAAAAAAAAAAAGTTACAGTGAAAACGTTGCTACCTCAATTATGAACTCAATTATGACTATATTTTGGCTATATTTTTTAATTATATTTTGATTAATATGTTCAATATTACTTATTCTGGTTTCTGTTGACTATATTTCAGATATATTTTGACTATATTTTTCAAAATTTTAGAAAAATAAAAAAAATAAAAAAGTTGCAGTGAAAACGTTGTTACCTCAATTATGAACTCAACTTGAATTCGATATTTCAACATATGAATTCAAATATATATATTCGTCGTTTAAAACGCAAAAATAACAGAGAATCTTACATATTTTAGGAAATAGAGTTGAATTTTGGGGGTAAAAGGTTGAAATTAATGAGCAGTTAATACAAAGTAAAAAAAAAGAAGTGAAAGAAATCAGAAACTGATTTGAAAAACACGACATTAGGGGAGATGGGGAGTTAGAAACGTGTATATTTAGGAAAAGGGGGGAGAGAGAAAGTGAGCAGCTAAAAAATAGGGGTGTGGAGAGTGGTAAGTTAATTGGTAAAAAAGTGGGTAGCTATAAGTTGTAAAAATATAATATTATAGCTACTAAACTTAATTATTAAAAAGTATAGTTATGTTCCATAAATATATAACATAGTAAGCTATGCCAAGTAAAAATTGCAAACAGAAAAACAGGCATGTGTTAAGCAAACTACATATTTAGGCCCAAACCAATCTTGCGCATCACAACTGCAATTCAATTTTAATCTGTCTAAATTCAGGTCAACCCGTCCATTTATATATGACTAAAACCATTCATTTGGTTCTATTTATATAATTAAAAATTTCAGCGAAAAAAAAATACAAGTAAGAAAGGGGTATGCTAGTTTGAACGGTGAGTCACACTAATTAGAAAATTATTATTTTCCCATTGAAAATTTATCAGTGGCTATTTCTACAAACATTTTAGTTGAATCAATGAGAAAAGAAAAAAAATAGTATTTTCACACGAAAAACTTAGGAAGTTTTCTAATGTTTCAATGTGAACTTATTTCTCACCATGTACTTTCTCAGTGAACTGATTCATAATGAGATGGAAAAATCGTATCTTATATTACATATTTTTCACTGAATGTTAGTGGAAAATATCTCTTTTCCTACTAGTGTCAGCATTTGCATATGTTTCCAGATGAGGTTTACGTTTTAAGTTCAGGAGTGCAGACATTTTCCAGTACTCTTGTCACATTTATTCATGCAAAAGAGATTAAAAAATGGTCTTATAATGAATGCAAACATTTAGTCCAGTTCCAGTGACATCTGTTATAATCACGTAAAATTTTCACGGGCCAGCTTGTTGTAATGCTGCAATTTATCTGTTTCCGATTTTTTAAAATTTGTTTATATATACTTTAGATATACGGTGTTTAAAATTCATGCATTTTTACCGGATATTTACGTAATGGTTAATGTAATTTTTTTCTTTTTTTTGAACTTCAGTCATATATAATTGAACCTAAGGTCAATAGTTTATATCTGACTTAAGCCATTTTTTTTAACTTCATTATATACATTTGAATTTACGCCCGTTTGCAACAAAATTTGATATACGAAAAATAAATTGCAACTACGAACAAAATATGAAGAAATAAGAATATTTTATTGATGAACAGTGCGGGTATAATTCTGTTGCTCCCTTGATTCTTCTCTCTTGGTTATCTCTGTAATTCAAGGTAGTAGCATATTTTTTGAAAGTAGGATGACCCCCTTATGATGTATTTAATTTCCAAAAATATCGGGTAGTTTGATAAAGGCAATATTTGATGCTTTGATCTCTTTGTGAATATCCTAGTGATTTATGGGATTTTCAAGATTTTGACCTCGAACACTCGTGAGTTTATGGGATATTAGAGATATCTTTTTATGGGAGTATATGCCCTTTATATAGATGTGAGCTAAGATTTAGGATAGAGTAGTGTCCAAGAAACTAACAGACCTTAGAGTTTGAAGATGGATTGGACTCGTCTTGCAGAGTCTCATAAAATTTCGATGTCTAGAAATGCCCCCTATTTCAAGGCTTGTCGGAGTGTAGACTTGCCGAACTCAAAGACGTGAATGAAGTACCCATAAAAATGGAGCTTCGCATCTTTGCAGTTTTGTGGCTCCAGATTTGGCATATTTGATTTGTAAGAGAAGAGATGAAGGGTAGAGTTGGTCCGACTAGGCGTGCCAATTTGTTGCAACAAAATTTGATATGCGAAAAATAAATTGCAACCACAAACAAAATATGAAGAAACAAGAATATTTTATTCATAAACAGTGCGGGTTTAATTCTGTTGCTCCCTTGATTCTCGAGGGCCGTTAGTAGCATATTTCTCGAACGTAGGATGACCTCCCTGTGATATAGCGAAAAGATCAAATGTCCGATCCATTTATTTTTCTGGTATTCAAGTAGGTTGGAATATGTATTACCATAATCGTAGAGAAAACGGAATTTCCACAATAAATGCAAGTCCCTCAGATATCATTTGAGAATACAAACTCATGTTGCACCCCAAAAATGGATTTTTTTTAGAATCATTAGTAGAGTCGGGTAGTTTGATAAAGGGAGTATTTGATGCTGTCTTGATCTCTTTCGTGAATATCCCAGTGATTTATGGAATTTTCGAGATTTTGACCTCTTTGTGAAAACCCATGAGTTTATGGGATATTAAATATATTTTTTTTATGGAAATATGTGTCCCTTTATATTGACATGATCTAAGATTTAGGGTAGAGTAGCGTCCAAGAAACCCTAACAGACCTTAAAAGTTTAAAGATGGACTGGACCGTAAAATTTCGATGTCTATACGGCCATATAAGACATAACACATGTGCCTGAAGTTAAACTTTGCCCATATAAGACATAACACATATGCCTGAAGTTAAACTTTGCCCCAGACTAATTCCACATGCTGTATATTTTACGTTCTCTGGGATTGGATTTATGTGCAAAAAAGTTTTAAGCGACCACAGTTACATGGCAAGTCAATATGAATATCCGTGCACTTTACCCTATAATCACGTAAGAGATCCGACATGTCCACAATATAAGCACGTGAAGCCATGAGGGCATGCATGGCTATGGTTTGTATAAATTGCATACTAGTACGAGTTTCCCACACCCCTTCACGTTTTCATGTTTTTCATCATCAAAACACCTACTATATATAACTACAAACAATACGTACCGCAATTTTAAGCTTTTGGACCGCCTATAATTACAGGTTCTGACTTATTTTTACTTTAAAATACTTTAATATTTGTCAAATATCAAAATAAATTTAAAAACTGATTTTACTAACATTTATGTGTATCCAAACGGACCCTTAAGATCCTCACAACTCTTAGTAGGCGTTTGGCCAACCTATGGTTTGAAACCATGATTTCAACTTTTTAAAATATAAAATTTAATCCATAAGTTTATATTTTGTAAAAAAGATGCATAAATTGGTACATATTTTTAACAATTACCCCCATCAATCATTTACCAATCTCATTAACTTTCACCAACCTTTATTTATGTCTACCAACCTTTAATATATGTGGGAAGATTATATTAAAGAGTAATTACATTACTATTCATGTTAAATTTTTGTTTTTATTGAACTAAAGTTTGATTAATTGATGTTGCATTTTTTAGAAAGGTCTTCTAGTAGTGTACTAATTTTGTTATAAATTATGATTTGCTCATTTGGTAAGATTATATAAGAATTGAGAATGTTTTGATAGTTTTCACAATTTGTGAGGTTTTTATGTCAATGTTTTGATAGTTTTCACAAGTTGTGAGGTTTTTATGTCTATAAGAAAAAAATACAACTTAAAATGTTCAAATTGTATGTCCAAACATGATTTGAACCATGGTTTCAAACGGGGCCTTAGACCTATTTCATTGTAGTATATGTTATTTCTTCACTACGGTAAATATGAAGATCTATCACTTCACAAGTGGGTAATATTAATATAGCTAGGAAGATATTAAACTTTAAATGACATTCATTTATTTATATATTACGGCTCTTGTAACATTTCACAATCTTTAGCGGTGAAACTGTTTCTTTTTTTGTTTCCCTGAATGTAGTATGCGGTGAAACTGTTCACTTCTTAGATAAAGGTAATTTGGGCACAAGTTCACTAGAATTTAGCTGATATTAATTTCACTCATTCGATTAATGATCAGTTTAAGTGGTTTATATATATACTTAGCAGCTCTATTATTACCAAGTTGCGACAAAAGTCATCTTCCTAGATTAATAAGGTATGTACTTTCTTTGAGTTTTGCTTTTATTGTATCAATTTTTTAAAAAAAAATAGCTCTAAGCACTTTGCCTAGTGATTTTTTTTTTTTTTTAAAAATAAACTCTTCCATAGAAAATGTTTGCGGTATTTGGTGGTAATATGAAAATATATATATTAAAGACTAATAATAGGCATAACAAGTGTGTACTGTGATTTTGAGTATGAAAGATTAAAATCAACATCTAGACGTTAGTTTAAAAAGTCAAAGTGTTATAAGTAAAATGATATTTGCTCATAAGTAAGTGAAATCATTTATTCTGAGTGTGTTTAAATAAATTACTATGTATTTGAAAAGTATAAAATAAAAAAATTATTTACAATGTGTTAAATATTTTTAATGACGTGAAATCTTACAAAAATTGTACAAATTTAGTTTAGAGCAGACGGTATAACGTCATGTTATGAACTTTTTCTGTCATTTTAGCTTAATCACCAGCATCTGAGCTAAAGTCTAATAAGACAGTACGCAGATGATGGGACTGAGTATGTTTTATTTTAGCCCAACAGTACTAGCTAGTATGACAACCAATGATTAATAAAATACCAAATATAATGTCATTGCTTGCGTAAGCAAGGGAAAAATAGAAAATGCCAAGGAACATTCGAACTAAAATAGTTACCCTTGATACAATTTCCTCTTTAATTCGTCCCAAAAAAAATAATACATTTTCTTATTTAGAAATAATTTAATTTTAAATTTTTCCTTTTACGTTTAACGAGATGACCTATAACCACACAAATATCTTGTCTTGTTTTAACCACAAGATTCAAAATCTTCTTCTTTTTCTTAAATATCGTATCCAGTCAAACTATATCACATAAATTGAGATGGAGAGATTACTAAATTTACGGAGGGAGTACTACATTTATACAGAAAAAAGAACTTGCTAAATTACAAATAAATATAAGGATATGTTTTACGTGTCAACGAATTTTGTCTTTATTATTATTATTATTATTGTTATTATTATTATTATTATTATTATTATTATTATTTTCAAATAGCGACCGCATGGTTTCGAAAAAATGACACGAGTCTCAAACAAATCTTTATAATAAATATAAATATTAAACCAAATGAGACGAGGCATCTTTTGTATTTCCCACATTATCATGATGTTTCCACACGTCCTTCATTCTTTGTTCGGACAATTTTGTTAGACCAAAAATACTACGATACAGCAAATTGTATTTTACACTAGATCAATGAGTTCTTTTTGAGTCCCCAAGGTTGGCAAAACAGCAAATTGTATTTTACTCAAACATGATCCTTTTACAATTTCTTGATTCTCTGTTTTGCAAGTGCACAGGGAGCAGGGTGTTACTCTTTTGGCTATTGCAAATATTGAAAGGACAAAGCTGCTACAAAGATGATTTCTTGCCCTAAAATTTCAGCATGTTTTTGCTACATCCTATGTTTCATGATTTTGAGTTGTGGGCGGCTTGCGGCTATTAAGGTTTTAATTGCAATGATATTTTATGATTATACCATGTTTGGGATTAATTTGTTGTGTTTACAAAGTTTTACTACTCTTAATCTTAGCCATAATATTTTGTTAGAATAGTGTCTCACGGCCGTCAAGCGCCGAAAAACATTCTCTCATAGTCTCATGAAAATATAACCAAACGTTTGAAAATTCTGCAAACTATTATTAGAAAGAAACACATAGGTATTCCCAAAAAACCATTGGAAAGAGTGGACATCTGTTTTTTTGAGGCATTAGATCCATGCTGGTATCTTTTGTATCGCTTGGAAGAAGTTATTATGGTTTAAGCTTTTTAACTGTTTTTTTTCACATCTTTTTGAAGTTTTTACTTAACCATGGTTTTTGGTTTTTGGTAAAAGAGCCGTACAAGCAGTTCAGAAACCGCCTAATATTCTTTTTATTTTTATTTTTAAATAAACTACAACACATAATGTAATTTATTGAAAAAATCAATTGAATAGGCTACTATATTCTTCTAGAAAATGAAACCGCCTAATATTACTGCTATATAGAAAGGTGAGTGTGGGCACCTTTTGGTCGTCCGTTTGTGGGCCAAAAAAAAATTATGGGCCCATATATTTTTTATTTTAAACAACTATTAATATTTAAAAAAAAATTGTGGCCCACATATTTTAAACAACTACTAATATTTAAAAATAATAATTATGGGCTCCATATTAAACACCAACCAGTAAATTAAAATAAATAAAAAAAAAGTGGAACCCACCACATCCAAACTCACGAGAAAAAAAAAGTGGATCTCATATTAACAAAATCAAAAAAAGTGGATCTCATATTAACAAAATCAAGCAATATTAAAAAAAAAAAAAAAGTGAATCCCATATTAAAAAAACAAACAATGTTAAAAAAAAATGCTTAGAAAATCAAACAATTAAATCAATAATGATGGATTCATTGTCACATGCGTATCAACCCATTAGAGGGAGCAAATGAAATTATTGTACAGCAACATACTTAAAATACAAAAATGCTTAGAAAATCAAACAATTAAATCAATAATGATGGATTTATTGCCACATGCGTATCAACCCATTAGTGGGAGCAAATGAAATTATTGTACAGCAACATATTCAAAAACAACTACATACACATAAATGCACTATAATCTAAAGTGTTGGGCCCGTGCGCAGCACGGGCATAAGCCGTCTAGTTCTTTAGTATACTAGAGCGGTTAGTAAATTCTTCATATTAAAATTTCGTTATTTGTGCAGTACCATTTTTTATTTTTAGCTAGGCTATTAAATTCGACCTCTATAGAAACCACTTTAATAACGTCTCTTGTAAGTCTTCACTCAGAAAACCCGAATGTGAAAAATAAAAAGAAGACCGACGAAAATAAATAAAAAATAGAAATAAGACCAGAACTCTATTAAACGTTTAGGAAGAAAAATGAAACTAGCTAGGCAGACTGGTCTGTATTCGTATATTTCTGTCCAATTTTGTTGGATTGGTAAGGGGAAAAAATAGGTGGACAAATTTAGACTGGCAAAAAAAGGGTTTGATCATAAGTTAATTAAAGCTAAAGCTCCACTTGAGTCATATATTTGAAATGCCTACAGATATGCTTATTTATTGTTTTAATTTCTATTAAATTGATCTTGACTGGGATGCGGACCTAATATAAGGACTTCAAAAGTTAAATACACTCAACCCTCCATATAACGGCGTCGTTTGTCCGAATATTTTTTGAATGCTATAGCGAAATATTGTTACAAAGAGCATATAATATAACATAATATGAAAAATTGGTCCCAAAGAAATTTGGCTATTATAGTGATTTGTGATTATAGAGGATGATTGTTATAAAGAGGTCTGACTCTACGTAAAAGTACTATCATATTATTATTATTTGAGATGGTTTATGCTGTAGTTTTATATCTCAGGCCTGTTAAATACTTGTCATTTATGGATTTCAAATCATTTGTTACAATTAACTAATTTCAGTTTAGTTATTTTTCATACAGAATTCACCACTGAAGCCTCGGCGGCGATGATGATCTAAAATCTGGATTCTTGTTAACTTGAAGAATTGTTGTCAAATAAGTCAACTATGTGCTGACCAAAATAAAAGGTTATTGCCTACCTTCCTATTTAGTATTATATGAGATTCAGATAAAAAAAAGAAAAAAATGTTAAAGGGGGCTGTAGGTGGATTTCAAATTTCTGAATTGATAAAAAAACAAGTTGTAGCCGAAATTTTAATGTAATGGAATATAAACACAACATCTAGTTTTGTGCTGTCACATTGGATGGTTGGAAAACACTTTTGAGTGCTATTTGGTACGAAGGTTTGACGGAAAATGTTTTTTGAAAAATGTTTCTCTGGTAACAAAATAATTCGCTCTCTCTCTCTTTTTTTTTTTTTAATGGTTGGTTAGTAAACCAAAAATATATGCAGAAGCATTTATATATAATCTAGGTTAATACTATGATATTGTGGTGAGTAGGGGTGTGGGGGTGGGAGGAAATGAGGGTTATTGGGGGTGGTGTGTGTTGAAGGGTGAGGAAAAGACGATCAATGTAAATTGTCATTTATAAAATTTGTTTTTCTTATTTCTACTGATGAAAAGTGTTTATAATTAACTTTGTATTTAAGAAATGGTATTTTGTTCTCTATTTATAGTTGGGTTCAACTATACTCTCGCTGTTAGGTCAAAATTTGCTTTTATGTGCCAGCTCACCTAATGCAATCATTACATATTAATACGAAAAAAGAAGTTTAAGATTATTTTTGATTTGTGAAATTGCACAAAACTGTTCCTTACTTGTTTGGTTCACGAATTGTTTTGTATTGTTTTATATTCATGAATATTTGTTTGATGTGGGATTTATACTAAATTGTAGTTAATGCGGTCTGGAAGAGTATAAATATTCCTTTCCTTTATAGTAGATTATGAGAACTCACTATTTAATTAAACTCCAAATAAGAGTTATTGATCCATTATTAAGAAAATTAATTTTTTATACAAGTATAAACTGATAATTTCACTCGTCTTGATGCATTTTAAATTTCATGGTGATAAAAAAATCTATATAATATTAAACCTACTTTATCTTGTCTTGATGTATTTTAAATTCTTCGGTGATATATATATTAAACCTCTTTGCTATCTTTTATATTAAAAAAAAATATATTTTTTTGTAATGGAACGTCATTTATACGTGGGGTGGAAATCATTTAAACCTTCAACTTTGCTTTAAAATCAAACTCCTTAACTTTGAACAATAGACACTCTCCTCCCAATATCTCAATTACTTTTTTGAAAGTCTATTTAATCCTTATATTATCACCTTTTGTCTTTTTCTTTTTGTGTACTTCTTTAAAATGGTGATATGTTTTTTTAATCGATGTAACAAATTTTCTATAAGAAAGTAAAATTAATTTAGAGACAGAAGAAAGTGAGAAATACTAATTGAATATATACATTAATAATATTCTATAATGAAATAAATGAGCAGAATAAGAAAATTTAACTTTATTAGATATAATCATCTGATTATCACTCGGTGTTATTTTCACAAGATTAATTATGTCAATTTTGTTGAGCCCAACTTTACCAGAGGCAAAAATAAATCATTTCGCAACTTAAATGAGTAATTTTGGACCTTTTCCCTATAAGAAGAATTACCCAATGCATGGTCGGTTTGTGCTTACTCTTATTTCATTTAACAAAAATATAACCGATAAATCGTAATTTGTTATGAAATAATAATAAAAATACGAGACAACAAGAGATATAGTAAAAAATGCTGGAGGAGAGAAAAATATTTATTTCTCTTTAGATTGATCTACAAGAATTGATTTAGCTTCCTATCTACAGAGAAATGAAGTTGCGGTTCTTTTCTGGAAGCTGCTTGCAAGTTTGCTACACAAGCTACTCACAAGTTGCTTTCTTGATTACAAGCCTCTTCAGCTGCTGCAAGGTTTTTTAGGAGCTGCTTGCAAGCTGCCTGCATGAGCAACTTGCAAGCTGTTTGCTTGATTGTAGCCTTCTTATGAACCTGCTACAATTATTTCTTGTACTTCAATTAGCGTATTCATTTGTATATCTATTGTAGTTACTGCCTTTTTCATAATGCTATATCATGTTTTTTTTAATCTTATTTATCTGTGGTAGCTATTGCCTTTTTTCAAACTGCTTTTTCATGGTTTTTTTGCTCTCGCTATTTTTATTTTCATGTTGCTTTGATTTGCTTGTCCTTATCTAATCTTTTTTGTCAAGCTTTCTCTTGAGCTGAGGGTCTTTCGGAAAAAGCCTCTCTACCTTCCAAGGTAGAGGTAAGGTCTGCGTACACTTTACCCTCCCCAGACCCCATATTGTGGGATTTCACTGGGTATGTTGTTATTATGAAACTGCTGCAACAAGGCTGTTCAGGGGCTGCTTACGAGCTACCTGCATAAGCTACTTGCTTGAGGTGCTTGTAAGTTACTTGCTTCCTTGCAAGCTTCTTTAGAAAGTTGTAAGAGTACTTAAATGGACATACAAAATATAATCCATATAAATATATAAAGCAGGGCATAGGCCATCTTACGTGGCATACCTCACATATCAGGATTTTTATTTATCTTTTTTCTTCAATTTTTAGGCTTTTTCCTAATTTAAACCAATTTCTCCGTTCATTAAAAAAACAAAAAAAAAAACAAAAAAACAACAAACAACCCCATTTAAAAGGAACAGTTACGTCTTTAAGTTATTACTCCTTTCAACCTAAAACTGAAGAGGCACCTTTTTACATTTTAACTTTTCTTAATTGTTCTCCGTATTCTTCTTCTTTTTCCTAGCCTAGCCTTAACTTTTGTTCTTCCTTCTCCACAATCCAGTCCACGCCTGCCATTGCCGAAGTCAAGAGCAACTAATGTAGACTGTGCGTCCACCAAACACAATATATGAGGGACCTGGTTGAGTACCAATTCCCTTGCAACACAGTAAGTGCAAAAGACAAGATATTACCGTGGAAAACTCCTTGCTCAAGGGATTAAAAATCACGACCTACCCCAGTAGGATTTCAATTCCACTACATGAGTAACTTCAGGTTACAAATCTATCGTAAGCTAGGAACTAACTGCCATAATCCCTCACCCTTACAATAACGCTTATGTAACCTAGGAACTAACTCCTATAGTCCCCCAACCCTTGTAATATTCTGATTGCAAGAAATTCCACTTAGCTAACCCTATCTAAGAACACTAATACACTTAGACTAATCTTAGCCTAATGTACTACTCAACAGCTTGAGGAAACACACTTCCAACAAGCACCTTTTGAGACTTTTAAAACACCTACAAACAACTTCCTTTAAAGAGAAGAGTAGGTTTACAATATAAGCACAAACGAACAAAGACTCACAACAATATAAAGAACTTAGACTAAATCTTGTGTCTGGATCAGGTTCTTCAACTTGTAAGTGACTTTGTTCTTGAGAGATCTTGAGAACTTGTATCGGCAGTTTTTCACGATTTAGATTAGGTTTTCAAGTACGAAATAAGTTGTCATCATCTAAAAGGGGGAAATTGATAAGTTTTGCCATTTTGTGTTTTGATGATTTGACAAATACTTGAGGGACTAGGTACTCAATCAGGTCAATGTGCTACAGCTGTAAAGCTGTGGTACTATTGCTATGCCGACTGGCAGAACCATAGCAGCACAGCTGCGGTTTGCTAGAGGCCAAACCTGCAGCTAAAGGCCAATACCAAAAGATGAAATGTCCCTATCCATGGTCACATGCTCCCCAGTGTATACAACATGTTACAATGCTTAAGCTATCACTTCAAATCTAAAAAATCACATTCTTCCAAGTGTAGCCGACATTGCTCTCTAGGTGCTCTCAAGAACAAAGCTTCAACAAATCCAAGGACCAGATCCCAACAACTGAAGATGTCTTAAGTCCTAGGTTTGTTAAGTCTTTGTCATTTTTTTTGGTAACTGAAAGATTCCATTTAATCAAAAGTGATCTTTACAAATCTAAGCAGGGCTGACCCACTGCTTCCTCAAAATAGCAACATGATGCTACGTATAATAAATTGAAAGCCAGAAAAGCAACATAGCATCAAATGAAAAAACCATACAGACACATAACTGTTATACAATACTAGTCTATGAGATTGAGTTCAAGCTAAGGAATGTATTTTGCCATAGTTGAATTCCATTCCCTCTGATATGAATGTGAAGTGTAATCTCCCTGCAGATCTTGGCAACATCAAAATGGCCCTGTTTAAACCTCAGATTGTTCCTCTCCCTCCAGATGATGTAGACAGTCATAGCAAAGCAATATGCAGCAATACAACTCTTACCATTCTTGTTTTTTTCCATCTGGCAAGATCAGTTTAGTTCATCAGTCCAAGATCCAGCGGTTCTAGGACATCCTAGCCATGCTAGAAGCCTGTTCCAAACACTTTTTGTCAAACAACAGCCAATGAAAAGATTATCAAATGTTTCTCTGGTTTTGGCACAAAAAGCACAATCTGTAGGCACTACAACCCCAATCTTCAAAAGTCTATCAACTGTAGTCAGTCTATTTTGAACAACTAACGAAAGGATGAACTTGAAGTTGTATTTAAAACCACACTCTTCCAGGATACTTTTGGATATTGAGGCAGAAGGAGCAAGTAAGCCTTATTGATATGAAACTTACCTATATTATGCAAGTTGGACAGTCTAGTAATCAGGTCACCTTGCAGCAGTCCATGGTGCAATAGCAGGTCTCTTGTTTGCAATAATTTCCTCACAACCGTAGCAGCTGACTTAGGTATAGGAAATGATTCAAGTGGTTTGTTCTTTATATAATAGGTGTTCACCCACTGGATCGACAAACAATCCTTTTTTAGAGTAATAGCCCACAAATGTTTCAGAATAGCAGCTTTGTTCCAAAGGACCATGTTAAGAATGTTTAGTCCCCATGTATCTTGGGGTTGACATATCCTTGCCCAAGAAACTAGAGCCTTTTTTGAGATATCAGCAGCACCAATATCTATCATTTTTATGATCTTTTTGGGCAGTACAAAGATTTGGACCCAATAAGTCTGGACATCAAATAATACAGCTTTGATCAACTGAACTCTTCCTGCATAAAACAGCAATCTGGCAGACCAATAAGTTATTCTAGAAGTAATTTTTCCAACTAGAGGAAAACATTAGCTGACATTCAATTTTTTAGATGACAGTGGAACTCCTAGGTACCTAAAAGGAAGGGTCCCTTCAGTATAACCTAGAGCCTGCAATATTTCTTGCTTCTTTTCATCACTGCGACCATCCATATAGATAGAGCTCTTATCCATATTTGTTTGCAACCCTGATGCACTTGAGAACTGTTGGAAAGCAGTTTACAATAACTGAATAGAAAAGTCATCAGCAAAACAGATATGAGTTACCCCTAGTTTTTTGCATATAGGATGAAAGTTAAAATCTCTGTTCAAAGATAGTTGAGTCATTTCTCTTTGCAAATACTCTATGGCAATAACAAAAAGATAGGGTGACATAGGGTCATGCTGTCTTATTCTCCTTTTAGCAGGGAAAGGTTGTGATAATCCTATATTCAGTACCAAGGAGTAGGAAATAGTAGTTACACATTCCATCATCTAAGAGATGAATTTAAATGGGAACCTCAAATCAGTTAACATCCTTTGTAGAAAGCTCCAGTTTAGTGTATCATAAGCTTTCCCCAGATCCACCTTGAACACGCATCGTGGGGATAGTCCCTTTCTAGTGTAACCTTTAAATAACTTATGACTCATAAGGATGTTGGCAATAATACTCCTTCTTTCCACAAAAGCAGATTGGGAACTACTAATAAGGCCATTGATTACAGTTTTGAGCCTTAAAGTAAGCACCTTAGCAATGATTTTATAGAGGGTAGTACAACAAGAAATTGGCCTATAGTCTTTAACATTTGTAGGTAAGGGGACTTTTGGTACAAGTGTGATGGCAGTACAGTTCAAGGGCTGCAATAGTTTGCCAGTATGAAAGAAATCAATAACAGCTGCAGTTACCTCATCCCCTACCACCTCCCAGTTACTGGTGAAGAACTCAATTGGATACCCATCAACACCATGGGATTTATCCTTTGGCATGCTCTTAACTGCTAACCAGACTTCCTCTCGTTTGATATGTTGAATAAGTGTTATCTTCTTGCTATGAGTCAAGCAAGGCCCCTTCTTGATCACCTCTGAGTTAGGATAGACCATTTGTTCAGGAGTAGTGCCCATAAGGCTAGTAAAAAAAGCTCACAAATTCATCGTCCACTTGAACAGTCCCAGCTTCATTATAGATAGTAGTAATTACATTTCTGGATGATCTTATATTCCCCTGGGCATGGAAGTACTTTGAGTTTCCATCCCCTTCTTTGATCCAAATAGCTCGTGTCTTAATGCTTGTTCCTCAGTTTTGCTCCACCTATCAATGCTAGCCAGAGTTTCCTTTTCTTGATCAATAAGCTGTTGAGATAAAGGCTGGTGTGAGAGTGCATTTTGAATAACATCCAGAGTATGCCTAGAAAGATCAAGTTTCTGGTTGTAAGAAGCCATATAAGTGTTCAGCTCTTTTAGCTTAGCTTTTATCACCTTTAGTTTCCTCTAAACCTTATGTACAACCTTTGTACCCTATGTTTGTTGCCATACTTCCTGCAGTACTCCAGAGAATTCAAGGTGGGTCATGACAGTAGTATAGAATTTGAAAGGCCCGGGATGAAGAGTATGTTGTTGGTGGCATTGCATAAATATGGGGGAATAATCAGAAACCCCTGGATTTAGATAGTCAGCCTGCATATGCCCAAAACTCTGCAGCCAGTGAAAGTTGCCAAAAGCCCAGTCTATCTTGCTGTAAACTCTACTTACAGGATCTTGCTTATTTGTCCATTTATAAAATGCCATCTAGTAGACTGCAATGGTGTCAATTGCAGGTTTGTAATAAAGTCCTGGAAATCTTGAATCTCAGTTTGAGTCACAAGCTGTCCAACTCTATCATCAGTTGTCAAGACACTATTAAAGTCTCAACTAAGCAACCATGAACTTTGTATTTGAAAGCCCAAAAGTTGTAGTGAGTCCCATAACACCTGCCTTTGCTGATTCTCACTTTTAGCATAGATCACTAGTAGGAGAGTGGAAAATTGTTTAGCAGCATCTTCACTGTTAAAGTCATTTTGTTCTTCATTTGTAATCCTACTCTACTTTCGAGAAGTGTCATTGTAAGAAGGTTTCAACCTTTGTTATTATGGTGTCTTGGCTATAGTTAGTCAAGGTGTGTTTGGTTGCTTAGCTAGAGTTAGTCAAGGTTAGTTTGGTTGCTTGGCTAGAGTTAAGTCAAGGGTTGTAGCTTATAATAGAGTTATTGTAAGGGGTAAGGAATTAAGAGGTTAATTCCTAGGTTGCAAGAGGTTGTAATCTTTAAGTTGCTCAGTTTAGTGAAGTTGAAATCCTACTCCGGTGGGGCGTGATTTTTAATCTCTTGAGCAAGGAGTTTTTCACGTAAATATCTTGTCTTATTTACTTTTTGTTTGTTTACTTGAGGGAACAAATGGAGAACCGAGTTCTCTATACTGTTTGGTAGGCGCTTAGTTTCTTTCACTTACTGAGGATGATATGTAATTTACTCAAATGCCTCTTATATGTGACTAATTTAAATAATTTTGTAAGTGTTTAAGCTCTATGTTCTGATGGTATAATTTCTTTTTACACAACTAGGTATAGGTAAGTTGGAAGGTAATTTTAGATTAATCTCTTAATTAATATTGATGGTCTAGTAAAATAATAATTAACGTACTATTACAAGCTAAATTTTACTAATATATAACAAAATGTACTGTATATACAACTTAAATTTTTTCCTAAAAATTAATGTGCCAAAACTTTCAATAGGCACACTATCATCCTAATTTGTTGTTCAAACATTGACAATTAATGTGATTTGACCTAAAGGTCGAGTAAATTATGAACTATAATTTTGAAAAGATCAAAAGATCATATGAAAGAAGGTGATAACTTTGTAGATTCATTCCCATAGTTTGATCTTTTTCTAAGTTTATTTTGATTTGTTGTAGATTGGATGATGAAAAAATCAGTAAGCTCATGCGTCAAAGCTTACCTTATTTAGAGGCGGAAAACAATTTTTTTTTTTGGTAGGCCGCCAATATTTTGATTCCTCTCACATGTCAAATTACTTCTCATTTCCCAAGATTGGTTTCTCTTTTCCCACATCCCCGCGCCCCCCTACCCCCCACCCCACACACCCACACCAACCTACCCCCTCATCCATCAGCCTATATATATAACTTCACTCGAACATACCCATTGAAGGTGTCTGTATTTCATTTATCCAAACTCTTGTGTTGCTCTAAGTTGATTGACCACCAGATGTCAAAGTGGAACTTAAGTTTAGATTCTTCATCAGATGAAGTTGTTAGTGAGCAATTATCTTTGAGTCATTTAAAGGTTGATGAAGTCCATAAGCCAAACCTTTGGGACCACTCACCACCAACTCTACTGACCTTAGGTGTCCCTGGGGTGGAAAATCATGTGCCTATGTTTGGTACTACAAATTACTCATCAAGTACTCAATCTGATTCTCAGCAGCCACAACAAAGAAAGATTATGACAAGACCTTGTCATAAAATCCTAGCTAGGGAGTCAAAACGGAAAAAGAGAAAATGCGGAGAAGATTTAGTGTCTGAATTTGATGTGAGTGTAGTCCCCGTCCAGCTCATTGCAAAAAAAAAAAAAAAAGTAGGAATTAGCGATGGACAACTTATGTAGCTAAATAGGAAAATCCGTCAGCAGTACTATTTAGCAATGGATTAACGACAAATTATTAGCTACGAATGACTTAGCAATGAAGTTCGTATCTAATTCCAATTTCTTTTGGGTAGTGATATTGTGTAATGACAAGCAATTGACTTATTAGCTCAAACATATCTTGATGCATTGTGCATGTGGTTTAGTTTTCACTTTATTATGCTTTGATTATAGTACTATTGTTATTATCAGGCTAATGGAAGCGGGTTGACATCAAGAAGGAATGAAGATAGTTTGCAGCAATGTTCTAAAACAAGTTCTGTTGAAATGCATAAAATGAGTGAGAGGGTTAGTCTTCTTCTAATTACCTTCACGCAAAGTATTTATGGCTTGTTTATACTACAAATTTCAAAAGTCTTTCTTTCTTCTTGTGAAATTCTATGTCCAGTTAAAGATCCTCACATAAAATGGAACGGGGGCGGAAGGAGTATTCATAATTGAACGTGTTTTATGTCATGACTCTCATGGCTACGCATAGTTTAGTGAGTGTACATATATCATCACATTGTTCTTTTTTGTGTTAATGAATGTGAACTTAGAATTTATTATATAGGCTGTGGGCGCTTGCAATATGCTTCTATATTTTATATTTAATTTGTAAGTCATATGTTTCCTCTTGTTGTTCTACATGCAGAAACGTAGAGACCGGATTGCAAAAAAGGTGAAGGCTCTGGAGGAACTAATACCCAATTATAACAAGGTCTTCCTTATTCACGTTTATGTTTTGCGTAGTCCAAAATCAAAACTTGTCTCGAAATGGCTGAAAGTTATCAATTTATTTCATACTCATTGTAGGTATTTAGTTGTTATCCATTCGTTCATGCCAATCTCAATTGGACTTGGAGATAACCTTCTTCAACAAGTTGCATAGTGCTTATAATTGAATACCTATATAGCGATAGCATATGGTACATAGAAGAGTTATGCTAGTTGAATCTGAAGAGATCACATTGATGGGACTAATGAGCATTTTCATATTATTTTATTGATATTAAAGTGTCCCATTCTTTTGTTTAACCATTCATGTTTGTGGCCATTAAGGCTGAAAATTGCCTCTTTAATTCTGACGTTTTCTTGGTACCATAATATGGCCATTTAAGCTTTCAGTTATAGGGGTAATAGTAGGCAGTAATGGTCCCTTCCTATTGGTCTTTCATTTCCTCACACGTCTGACTATGCAATTTTGCCTTGTAACTTATCTTCCCATTATCACATTTAGTACTCTATATTCACACCACTTTATTGTCCCTTTAATCTATTCTTTTCATCCAATTAATTCAAGGATGAATTTTCAACTATAAATAGTTTGTCATCAGGGGCGGAGCCAGCCCTTCGGTTCGGATGTGGGTTCGGTCGAACCCAGTAATTTTTATCCGAATCATATATTTTTATTAAAATATTTGTTAAATATGTACAAATTATTAACTAAGAATCCAATAACTTTAAAGAATTAGAATCCCGAACCCACAAGCTTCGGATCCTCACTCCGCCTCTGTTTGTCATCCTTACTTTGTGAACATAGAGAAAAATATAGTGTATGAAAAAAAGTGAGTTAAAAAAAAAAAGAGTTTTTTCTAGTTGAAGGAAGGTGTTCTTTTTGGTGGAACTTTGGACTCAACATCTTGTCCAGAGTTTGTTGAGTTATACGACGTGATCGGGCTGTTGTATCCTGGAGGGGACAAGTCAGAAAAATTACTGCTGGACCGGTAGATTTGCTGCAGTGGGCTTGAATCTCCTTAAAGAGAGCGAGATATCTGCGCCTCAGCCGAAGATATTTTTATTTCTTCATTTTTAATTTTCAATTGTAATTGTAATTTCATTGTAATATCACCAACAATTTTAAGGAGATTCATATGGCTACAATTGAAAAATCGGCGGATGTCAGAGTAGGAGATCTTAACAAGTCATTTCGGTTCAACGGTACTCATTTTAAGAGATGGAAGGGTAAAGTACTTTTCTACTTAAGTCTTCTCAATGTTTTTTATGTGTTAACTGAGAAGAATCCAAATAAAGTAGACAACTCTTCCATGAATGATGAAGAACTTATTTCTCTTCAAGAAAAAACTGAAAAGTACGATGAAGATTCATACAAGTGTCGGTATTATTTACTTAATTGTCTATCAGATAATTTTTATGATTATTATGATAGAACTTACTCTATTGCAAAGAAAATTTGGAAAGCGTTGCAGAGTAAATATGATACCGAGGAGGCTGGAGCGAAAAAATATGCTGCTAGTAGATTTTTTCATTTTCAAATGGTGGACAACAAATCAGTGGTAGATCAAGCTCAAGACTTTATAATGATTGTTGGAGAGCTTAGGTCCGAGGAGATCAAAATTGGAGATAACCTTGTTGTTTGTGGCATAATAGATAAACTTCCACCTTCATGGAAGGAATTTAAAAAAACTATGCGCCACAAACAAAAGGAAACCTCTCTTGAGACGTTGATTATGCGAATCCGCATGGAGGAAGAGGCAAGGGGCCAAGATGCACTTTTGCAAACAGAAGAGAGCAACTTACAACCCGTCACAAACAAGGTAAATTTAATTACTTCAAATAATGCTGCTCCTAATGCTAACAAAAATACCTCTATGAAGCCTAAGAAGAAAATATTCAAGAAAAATAATGGTAGACCTCCCAAGAAAAATAATGGTGGTAACAACCAAGCACAAAATCGACAAGCACAAAATGGAGGACCATGCTTTGTCTGTGGCAAGAGTGGGCATATTGCTCGATTTTGCAAGTTTCGGAAACGTGGTCCTACACCTCAGGCGAACGTTACCGAAGATCTACTTTTGACGGTGATAACAGACATAAATATGGTTGAAAATGTTGATGGATGGTGGGCTGATTCTGGTGCAAACCGTCATGTCTGCTATGACAAAGATTGGTTCAAAGTATATAATCCATTTGAAGAGCCCAAAACCATCATGCTTGGTGATTCTCACACTACTCAAGTGCTTGGAAAGGGAGATGTCGAGTTGAGCTTTACCTCAGGAAGGGTGTTAACTTTAAAAGATGTACTTTTTATTCCTTCCATGAGAAAAAATTTGATGTCTAGTTTTCTTCTTAATAAAGCAGGCTTCAAACAAATTATTGAGTCTGATCAATATGTAATAGTGAAAAAAAGTATTTTTGTGGGAAGGGGGTATGCCTGTGATGGGATGTTTAAGTTGAATGTTGAGATGAATAAAGTTACTAACTCTGTTTACATGCTTTCTTCCACTAATTTTTGGCATGCTCGTTTGTGTCATATTAATAATCGTTATGTGGGAATCATGAGTAGTTTAGGATTAATCCCAATGATTAAAAAGGATTTTGAAAATTGTGAGGCTTGTAGTAAAGCCAAAATCACAAAAAGGCCTCATTTTCAAGTTGAAAGAAAAATTGAATTATTAGAGTTAATTCATACTGATATTTGTGAACTTGGAGGAATTTTAACTCGTGGAGGAAATAGATATTTTATTACTTTTATTGATGATTTTTTCAAGTATACATATGTTTTCTTGATGAAAAATAAAAGTGATGCTTTTGAAAATTTTAAAATTTATCTCCATGAAGTTGAAAATCAGTTTGGTAGAAAAATAAAAAGAATTAGAAGTGATAGAGGTCGTGAATATGAGTCTAATGAGTTTAATTCTTTTGTTAGATCATTGGGAATAATTCATGAAACTACTCCACCTTACTCTTCTGCATCTAATGGTGTAGCGGAGAGAAAAAATAGAACTTTAGTTGAGTTAACAAATGCCATGCTTATTGAGTCTAGTGCACCTCTAAATTTTTGGGGTGAAGTTATTTTAACTGCTTGTTATGTGTTGAATCGTGTGCCTCATAAAAAGACTAAATTAACACCATTTGAGTTGTGGAAAGGTCACAAGCCAAATTTGAGATATCTAAGAGTTTGGGGTTGTCTAGCTTATGTAAGGCTAATGGATCCCAAAATAAGTAAATTAGGTAAAAAAGTTACTACTTGTGTTTTTCTTGGTTATGCTTCAAATAGTACAACCTATAGATTTTTTAGTCTTGAAGATAATATAATAATAGAATCAGGAGATGCTATTTTTCATGAAAATAAATTTCCATTTGATTCTAAAAATAGTGGGGGTCATAGGACTAACGAAAATATTTTGTCACTACCTAGTTCTTCTACTTCTGTTTTAAACAATAAAGAAAGTGATGATTTTGAGTTAAGAAGAAGTAAAAGAGCTAGAGTAGAAAAAGATTTTGGTCCTGATTTTTATGTTTTTAATATTGGAGATGACCCTCTCAATTTACAAGAAGTTTTATCTTCACATGATGCTATTTTTTGGAAAGAGGCTGTAAATGATGAAATTGAATCACTTATTTCCAATAAAACTTGGAAGTTAGTTGATTTACCACCGGGTTGTAAAACAATTGGGTGTAAATGGGTCCTTAGAAAAAAGTTAAATCCGGATGGCTCTGTTGATAAATATAAGGTTAGATTAGTTGCTAAAGGTTTTAAACAACTAGAAGGCCTAAAATTTTTTGATACTTTTTCTCCGGTAACTAGAATTACATCCATAAGGCTTTTAATTGCTATTGCTGCAATTTTTTATTTGCATATTCACCAAATGGATGTAAAAACTGCTTTTTTAAATGGGGACCTAAATGAGGAAATTTATATGGAACAACCCGAAGGTTTTATTGAAGCAGGCCAAGAAAGCAAAGTGTGTAAACTTACTAAATCCCTATATGGCTTGAAACAGACACCAAAGCAATGGCATGAGAAATTTGATTCCTGCATGATTGAAAATGGTTTTAAAACAAACGAATGTGATAAGTGCATCTATCATAAGTCTTGGAATAATTCACATGTTATTGTTTGCCTCTATGTTGATGATTTATTGATCTTTGGCTCTAACATGAATGTTATTGGTGAAACTAAAATATTCTTAGAAGCCATTTTGACATGAAAGATCTTGGTGAGACAAATTTAATTCTTGGAATAAAAATTACTAAAACATGTGATGGAATATTCCTTGACCAGTCACATTATGTTGAGAAAATTTTGAAAAAATATAACTTTCTTGATTGCAAGCATGTTGTAACTCCTTTTGATTCAAGTGTTCACTTGTTTCCTGTTCAAAGTGAAAATGATGTGATAAATCAAAAGGAATATGCTAGCTTAATTAGAAGTTTGAGATATGTGACTGATTGCACTAGGCCTGATATTGCATATGCAGTTGGAGTAATTAGCAGGTTTACAAGCAAGCTAGGTAGTGAACATTGGCATGCCATAACGAGAGTTATGAAATATTTAGTTGGTACAAAAACCTCTGGCTTATTTTATAAAAAATATCCTGCTGTACTTGAAGGCTTTTCTGATGCAGATTGGAACACTTTATCTGGTGATTCCTGTTCTACCACTGGTTATATTTTTACGTTGGCAGGTGGTGCTATTTGTTGGAAATCAAAAAAGCAAACTATTATTGGAGGCTGAACTAATTGATTTAGCTTCAGCTAGTGAAGAAGCGAATTGGTTAAGAGATTTATTATTTCAAATTCCTTATTTTGAAAAACCAATTCCTCCTATTTTAGTCCATTGTGATAGCACCGCTACAATTGGTAGAGTTCAAAACCGTTATTATAACAGTAAATCCAGACCTATAAGGAGAAAACACAGTACTGTGAGATCATATTTGACAAGTGGTACCATTAACGTTGATTATGTCAAATCTTGTGATAATCTTGCAGATCCACTAACCAAGGCCTTGGCAAGAGAAAAGGTCTGGAGCACATCGAGGGGGATGAGATTGAAGCCTATAAATTCATGAGTCGTATATGAGGAAACCCAACCTGGGGACTAGAGATCCTATAATCAGGTTCAATGGGAAAAACGAATCATATGATGACTTGTTGAGAAAAATGCACTATTTTATTTATTCCCTCCCTATGGTGTAAGTGCATTATTCTGTAACGATTTGCAGAGGTTGAGTATATACACTCTTAATGAAATTATGTAGCTCGTATGAGTGGGGTGTTAAATTACAGAAGCACCCTTGACAGATTTCACCTATGTGAGTGTGGAAGTAGGCCGCTTCCTATGGGAATTGGGCTCGTTCTAAAAGCACTCATGAAACCGGGATAACACAAGGTCGTAATGTGCTGGCTGTTAAATCTTATGTCAATACCTTGATTATTATGTGTGAGCAATAATTCTTTATTTCCCTTAAGCAGTCATAGTTCAAGTCTGAGACCACTACGACTCTGGAGTAAAGATTATTGTTTTACTAAATGGAGGTTCAATGCAGAACACACCTTAATTATGCATAATAGTCTTCCTTTAGCTAGTAAACTCTCTTATATTAATATTAAAATGAGTGGAGGATTGATGGGACTAATGAGCATTTTAATATTATTTTATTGATATTAAAGCCTCCCATTCTTTTGTTTAACCATTCATGTTTGTGGCCATTAAGGCTGAAAATTGCCTCTTTAATTCTGACGTTTTCTTGGTACCATAATATGGCCATTTAAGCTTTCAGTTATAGGGGTAATAGTAGGCAGTAATGGTCCCTTCCTATTGGTCTTTCATTTCCTCACACGTCTGACTATGCAATTATGCCTTGTAACTTATCTTCCCATTATCACATTTAGTATTCCATATTCACACCACTTTACTGTCCCTTTAATTCATTCTTTTCATCCAATTAATTCAAGGATGAATTTTTAACTATAAATAGTTTATCATCCTTACTTTGTGAACATAGAGAAAAATGTAGTGTATGAAAAGTGAGTTAAAAAAAGAGAGAGTTTTTTCTAGTTGAAGGAAGGTGTTCTTTTTGGTGGAACTTTGGACTCAACATCTTGTCCAGAGTTTGTTGAGTTATACGACGTGATCGGGCTGTTGTATCCTGGAGGGGACAAGTCAGAAAAATTACTGCTGGACCGGTAGATTTGCTGCAGTGGGCTTGAATCTCCTTAAAGAGAGCGAGATATCCGCGCCTCAGCCGAAAATATTTTTATTTCTTCATTTTTAATTTTCAATTGTAATTGTAATTTCATTGTAATATCACCAACACACATATCTTGATCATCAACTTGTTATCAAATTTTTACGGTTTAACTTTGTTATTCCACATTACTTTCTTTCCGTCGTGTTTGCAAAAGACTAGAAATATCTTTTGTTCTCATTTTAACTTTGACACGATTGGCCCCTTTTTTTTATTTATTTATTTTTAAATTTTATTGTTCCAATATTGCTTTGCCAAGTTCTCCAAATTCTCCTCTTTTAAAAATTTCTACTTTGGGCTAAATATATGATCCTTTGACCAGACAGGTAGAGCCTCAGTACTTGATCAGGCCATACAGTACATTCAAGCCTTACAGCACCAAGCCCAGGTACTGCCTCAATTGTATGTTGTTTTGGGGGGTGGGGCGCGCGCGGGGGGGGGGGGGGTTGGATTGACTAGGACCAGATGGCAAAGCTACATGGTCCGTAAAAGGTCGAATCGGGTTTTCTTTTTGAAAAATTATATATACTGTGCAAATAGGAAAAAGCTGACAGGACAAGTTAAAAGAGATTCGATAGTTACACTTTCTATCTCGCGTAAAAAAAAAAAAAAAAAAAAAAAAAAAAAGATTACAGTGGCATACAAATAACAAACACAGTTCACTGTTGGGAAAAAGTTTTTTCAGCATCACCAAATCGAATTTATAATTTTGAAAAAATTACTTATCCTCCGTAATTTATAGATTTTGGATTGTTATGATTTTGCTATTGTTGTTTTCCTCAATTTATAGATTTTGGATTGTTGTGATCTTGATATTGTTGTTTTCCTCAGCTTCTTGTATTTTTTGCTATCATTTGTTCACTTCTTTAAATGTAGATACGACTTATTCAAAATTCTGCGTAGGCCACTAGCTCCGCTACGTACTAACAAGGACTAGAGGTAGATTGGGCAAATGTGAGTCTTTTAACATGTTTAATTGCTAATGTACTTATTAATTGCTTGCTAGGTGATGTCAATGGATGGATTTCCAGCATGGCATTCAACATCCACTCTACTAGCTGCCAGAAACCAAATAATGCAGAGCACTCTACAATTTAATCCTTACGTGCCAGTAATGCCAAGGATAGCGTTTGGCTCCTTTTTTGGTTTAATTATAAGTTTCTCTTGTACTGTTTCTGTTGGAAATTTGTATGTTCTTTTCAGTAAGATTTAGAAGAGTCTGGAAGCAGGGTATTAATTAGAGAGATTAAGGCTTTAATGCTATGCTGACTACTTCACCAAATGAGCAACAAAATAGTATTAGAGAAATCTGGAATCAGGTGTCTTTGGTATAAATTAAGCTGCAGTGTATCTAAGATTTGTGACAAGCACATATATTAATGAAATATTATTCACAAGAATTCAACAACTTATTTTCTATATCGTGTCTTGTTCTTATAAAAATTGTTCTGGAAATTAGTCCATAAGCACCAGAAATTTTACGAGTTTATAGTTAATAAAACGGTAAGCAAAGTCACTTTTGTTTTGTACAGAAAAAACAGTCGCATTAAGAGTTACTAGGTTAACAATAGTAATGAAAATATAAGGAATTACTGCAAGCAGGAAAGCAAATTTTCTTCATCACTCCTTTAGTATTTAGCATTTATATTAATTACAAATTACAGCATTTCGTGCACCTCATATAACCAATATAAACTTTGTCCAACTTATTGATGAGTTGACTTAAAACCTCTTCCTTTCCTTGACTGGTCCCCTTGGAATCTTGTTAAGAACCTTCCTATCAAATTTCTTGTACAACTTCTTCATATCTTGGTTCCCTTTGCTTGCTAGATAATCCACTTTGTCTTGATTCCTTTCATAAATAGCAGGTAATGTTGCCAGGCAAAGAAATCCTAATAACCCATTAAATAAACACACAATATTAGATTATAATATTGTCACTAGGGTCGGGTTTTTAGGTGCGAAAATGGATCAACAAATAGGTGAAGTGGCATGTCACTTAAGTAATGTGGAAACATTTTAACCGAATATATACATTCTTTTTTAGTAAGAACTATTTTTAAATATGTCGGTGAATAGTTGAGTGTCTTTTATGTGACAAAACAAAGAATATGGATTTTTAAATAATATGATATCCTTTTGTGCTAATTTATGTGACTTTTTTTGCTCATTGAGATTCAAACTATGTGAACCTCGACTAACATTCTAAAATATATTTTTTTGCCGTTATATTGACATGAGAGGACTTGCAATTTTAGTTTTTTTCGTATAGTTTTTAAATATCTAAATTCCAGTTTTAAAATATTGAGTTATTTCACTTTAATTTAGCTTCGAAGATTAGCCAAATTGATTTTCAATAAGCGAAACATATCACATACATTGAAATGGCGATTAAACTTTGATGATCACCAAAGCAATTTCCCTGAATGAGAGTATATATAATTCTGTAACCTTACCCAAATACAACAGATTCAGAGAGCTGAAATAATTTCCAATTTCTGATAATACCCAGAGAATAGTGATTGCCTAGCACCAAAAGAAGTACCAAGAAATTGAGATTAAACATCAGCAATAAAATAAAAAAAAAAAAAATAAGGTCAAATGGCAATGCTATAGAATGTCATATTTACCAGGAAAAAGGTTCTAAAGTCTTTTCCAGATGAAATCTCATAGAACTTAGATAACATTGAGTTGAATTTTCCACATAACCATCTGAAAGTTGAATCCGATACCATGATAGCACGTAAATCAGGAGGAGCCCTGAAGAATCAAAACAGAGGAACACATTATTATCAGCATAATTCAGAACAGGGAAGAAATATAACGAAATTAAATACTCCTTCCGTCTCAATTTATGTGGTGATATTTGACTGGACACGTGACTTAATGAAGAAAGAAGGACTTTTGAAACTTGTAATACTCCTTCTGTCCTAATGTATGTGACACTTTATACTTCTCGAGATTCAAACTATGTGAACTTTGACCAACATTTTAAAATATATTTTTCCATCATATTGATGTGCGAAGAATTACAACTTATAATACTTATTGTATAGTTTTTTAATATTCAAATTTTATTTCAAAATGTTAAGTTGATATAATCAACGGTTAGTCAAATTGACTCTCGAAAAACGAAAAATATCACATAAATTTGGATGAAATGAGTATATAATAAATCATAAATATTTGTATTACTATAAATCATCTCAATAAAAATAAAATAAAATTTTAAGAATAAGGAAGTATGGCATTTGTTTTTGGAATAAATTTAAAAGTAAAGTATATCACATTAGCTAAGACAAAACGAATATAATCTTTTTGTGAAGCCATTGCTTGGAAAATTACCAATCAATAAGTTCAGCCCCAGTAGACCAGATGAACAGAATCAACATCAAGATCATGGAAATGTGACACAAAAGAGAAACAAAGTTGTACTCCACTACTTCAAAAAGGAACCATATCATTGTGAATCCAAATAGAATCGCAGCTGATATTGTCCTGTCCCTCCATAATAAAATATCCGCGACTGTAGGAAGATAAATAGAGAAAAGAAGTCAATTTGTTGAATTGTTTTTTCAAGTTTGTCCCAAAAAGACTCATACCATAAATCCTACTAGCAATTGATACTCATTCTATCTCAATTCATTCGATACACTTTATTTTTTCATTTAACCCAAAATGACTGATTCGTTTTAATATTCAGAAATAATTTAATTTTAAACTTTTCATTTTATAGTTACAAAAATATTTATGATTTGTTTCAGATCACAGGTTTCAAAAGTTTATTAATTTGTCTTTCTTAAATAAACTTCTGTGCCCAATCAAAGTGCTTAATATAAACTGAAACCGAGGGGATAATATAGTAAATAACCTGTTATTACATGTTAAAATGTTACTGATTATTATGTAAAGAACCTCTACAGTATCAATATATATAACTTATATCATATATTAGAAAATGCAAGCAGGGAAGTGAAGATTAAAACAAAACATATACTCCCTCCATTTCAATCTAACTTTCTTAGTTTGACTAAGCACAAAGTTTAAAAACATAAAAAAGATTTTAAAATTTTGTGATTTTAGACTAAAGATGAGTGTAATGTATATACCAAAATGTCTTCTGAATCTTGTCGTTAAAACATGTTACGTAAAATATTGAATTTTTTAGAGATCTCACTACAAGAAAGTATAGAAATCGTAACAAAAAAATTTATATTTGGCAGCAACTTAGTTTTATTGTTGGCAAATGATTTTTTTGTTGCCAAAGAATTTAGTTTTATTGTCATAGTATTGATTATTGTTGCAAAGAGTACTTTTAGCAACAACAAAAGTTCATGCAACAATTTTTTATTTTTTTTTTGTTGCCAAAAGTATTTTTTGCAATAATAATCAATATATGGCAACAAAAAAAAATTTTGTTGTCAAATGTATTTTTTCTTGTAGTGAGAGTTACCAAATATAGAAAAGATTCACTTTTAAATAGACTAAAAAGGAAGCTAAAATACTGAAATTGAAAAGAAGGAAGTACTAAGAAAAAGGTAAGTCACCTTTTCCTCCTCCAAGAATTGCATGCATGGGTCTTTGACGAGCAAATAATCTTTTGGGAGGTGCTGAATATGAAGGGCGGGGATCATCAGAATCAGAAGAATAGATCGGCATTTTTTATTATAACTTTGAGGGACAAATGATGTTGTACAAGTTGTTAATAATAATGGTAGATACAGATGATGATGAGAGTTCATTAGAACAGTAGGGTTTTTATAAGTAGTTGCAATTCAAAAGCTAATTGGTTGCTAGCTAAGAGAACCGATACAAGCAAAGAAAGGAATGGATTTAGCTTTGCATGGAATATTTGCTTTACATCATGAAACCTTTCCCTTCTCTTATGGAGCATGCTCTTTATTATTGGAAGATTATTACTTAATCCTCTAATCCATGTGATGGTTGCCTCGAAAGTTTGCAAGTTGAACGATTTAGATGTAAAAGTTGGTTTTTTCTTTCTTTGCTGTGATTTTTGTTTTCCCTGAATATATTAATCTTGACTTAATTTTTTTGAAGTCGCTTCTGAATATGATTACATCTTCTAAATTGCAAAAACATACTAAGAGCCAGTTTGGATTAGCTGCAAAAAAGGGGTTTTTAAGCATAAGTGCTTAAAGTACTTTTTAAGTGCTGAAAGTTATTTTATAAATAAGCAGTTACGTGTTTGGATAAAAGTGCTTAAAGGGTTTTTAGAGGTAAGGGTAGTGTTGAAATTAACAGAAAATATAAGAGATAAAAGGGTAAAGTTGTTGGTCAAACCAAAATGGCTTTTAAGCCCAAAAAAAAAAAAGTTAGGGTTGAGCAAATTCTTGGTTTTGACTTATTTTAAGCACTTTTTAACTTAATTTAAGTTGTTTTGTATTTTACCAAACATCCCAATAAGTTAAAAAATGGCTTATAAGTTGGTTTGACCAAGTCAATCCAAACGGCCTCTAACTGTAGAAAATGCTTCTCACATTACAATTCTTGGAAGCAGATACATCAATATATACATAAGTTTCTTTGAGATTATTACTCCAAAGTAGTCACTCCTAAGGACTCCTAATGAGAGAATAATTATATTCATAACATTCAGCAACTATATATACAGTTACACTCGAATACAAATTCCTACGTAATGTTATCCTTACATGCTCCCTCAAGTTGAGCATGGTATGGAACAACTGTCAACTTGTGCTTCAAGTCCTGGAACCGGACCTTGGACAAAGGCCTGGTGAGAGCATCAACCACTTGATCATGGGAACTCACATACCTGACTGATAAGGACTTCGCACGAACCTTGTCCCGAACAAAATGAAAATCGATTTTCATATATTTTGTTCGGGAATGAAAAATGGGATTAGCAGTTAAGTAGGTGGCACTAAGACTATCACACCAGAGAATAGGAAGAGCAGTGGTGAAGCATCTAATCTCGCAGAGGAGAAGCTCGATCCATGTCATCTCAGAGGTGGCAGCAGCTAGTGCACGATACTCAGCCTCTATGCTCGACCGCGATACAGCTCTTTGCTTCCAAGAACCCCATGAAATCAAATGGGAGCCAAGAAAAATGGTGAATCCCGTGGTAGACTTTCGATCATCAACATCACATCCCCAATCCGAATCACTATAACCATGAAGTAAGGTAGAGGATCCACTAGAAAAGAATAAGCCATGAGAAGTAGTAGCCTTGACATAACGAAGAATACGTTTGACAGCAACCCAGTGAGAGTCCATAGGACAATGCATAAACTGTGATACCTTAGTTACTGCATATGCTATATCGGGTCTCGTAAACGTCAAGTATCGTAGAGCTCCAACAGTACTCCTATATAGAGTTTGATCATGAAATGGACTTCCACCAGTATTGGAGAGCTTGGATGAGGATGAAGCTGGTGTCGAGAATCGACCACACGACCCTATTTGCACACGATTAAGGAGGTCCAATGCAATCCTTCACTTGTCCAGTTGGCTTGAAGGCCCGACAAATAGGATAATTTTCCCAAATCTCTAAAGACAAAATGAGTATTCAATTTGGCAATAAGAGCTGCAATATGAGCGGATTTAGAACCCATAACCAGAATATCGTCAACATAGATTAAACAGAACAAATTATCAGCAGCATTCGGCATGTAGAACAAAGAGCTATCAGTTTTCGATCCCACAAAACCTAGAGAAAGAAGTACATCCGCTAAACGTTTATTCCACATATGCGGAGCTTGTTTGAGGCCGTACAGAGACCGTTTAAGTAAACATACATAGTCGGGATGAGTAGGATTAACAAACCCGAGAGGTTGAGACATATATACTGTCTTATCTAAGTGCCCATGAAGAAATGCATTGGAAATATCTAGCTGAGTGATGTTCCACTGATGAGACACGGTCAAGAATAACAATAATTGTATTGTAGCCGACTTAACCACTAGACTAAATGTATCAGCAAAATCGATGTCTGATCTTTGATGATATCCTTTAGCCACAAGCCGTGCTTTATAGCGATCTAATGAACAATCCGACTTTAACTTTGTCTAAAACACCATTTACAACCAATTACATGTTGAGATGGTGATGGTGCAACTAGTTCCCAAGTACCATTTTGAATAAGTACATTATACTCCTTGAACATGGCAGGACGCCAGTGAACATCCTTAACAGCCTGTGAATAGCAAGAGGGTTCTAGTATTGCCGATGATTGTGTCACAACAGATATTGAAAATGGTTTCTTTGGCTTGAACGAACCTGTTTGTGTCCGTGTGACTATTTTTTGCACAGGAGAAGCTACTAGACGCAACGTACTAATAGTTGGAGTGTCTCCAAGATCAGTAGAGTGCATAGTATTAAGAGATCGAGTATGTTCATCAATTTCAGTCGGTGACATCAAGTCTACACCATGCGAAACTCTATCATTTGAAGGCCGATCTGTAGCAGTTGTGTGTCCAGGAATAGGTTCTACAGGTGACGAGGATTTGTCTTTTGTCAAGGATTTTATAGGCAGAGAGGGTGAAAGTTGTTTCGATTGTGACAGAGTCGGTCGAATGCTTCAAGGAGCAACAGAAGGCTGAAATGGTGACGTGACATTGAGAGGTTCTGGTTTTTCATTGGTTATAGATGGAGGTACCGCGACATCCTGTGAAACAAAAGGGAAAACATTTTCATCAAAGATTACATGACGAGAGATGTAAAATTTTAGGAAACTGGGTCAAAGCATTTGTACCCTTTTGTGTAACTTACTATAGCCCAGAAACACACACGGTTTAGATCGAAGAGACAATTTATCCTTTGTATAAGGACGAAGCCACGGAAAACAATGACAGCCAAAAATACGCAGCAGAGAGTAATCTGGATCAGTGTTAAACAACACGTAAAATGGGGTTTTATTTTTTAAGCGTGAAGTTAGTAAGCGATTTATAGTATACACAACGGTATCAAATGCATTCGTCTAAAATTTGTGTGGAACATTGGCGTGATGTAGTTAACTCGACCAGTTTCAATAATATATCTATGTTTTCTTTCGGCACAACCATTTTGTTCCGGGGTATACGAACACGAGGAACGCTGCACAATGCCATTATCTCTTAAGTAATTTGAGAGGGCTTGATATTCTCCTCCCTAATCTGCCTGAAAACTTTCAATGGGACAACCAAAGTATTGCTCAACAATAGTACGAAATTGCATTAATATTGAAAGAACTTCAGATTAAACTGAAGAAAATAAATCCATGTATATTTGCGAAAGTCATCAAAGAAAATCACATAATATCTTTACCCTTCATTAGAAACAACCGCAGCAGGGCCCCAAATATCCGAACAAACTACATCTAAAGGCCCAGAGGCTTGAAAAATGTACTCGTGAAAAGAAACTTTATGGCTCATACTAACAACACATGTAGAACATAAACTAGAAGATTTAAATGAAGGGACAATGACGCTAGATTACAATGCTTGACGAACTGTAGGAAAGTATGTATGAGCCAAACGAGCATGCCAAACCCCAAGGGATGCAGCATAAGCTGCAGGTCCAGATGACTTCAACATAGGAAGAGAATATAGTCCAACTTCACTCGGGCCTCTGTGCAGTATGTCCCTCTTCACCAAGTCCTTAATAACAAAAAAGTCAAGAAAGAATTCAATTGAAACTTGGTTAGACTTAGCAAAGGAACTAATAGCTAATAAATTGTGAGTAGCAATAGAAACATGCAGGATGTCATCAAGATTGTACTACTTTTTATCATAAATAACAACTGAACTTTTACTAATGTGAGAAATAGGAAGTTTGGAACCATTACCTAGTGTAACTTCTTCAGGGCCTTGGTACTGGGATGAAACCCAGGTTATCAAGATCAGATGTGAGGTGATGTGTGATGCCACTGTCCATTAACCAATTTTGAGGAGACGAAGTTCTTGATAAATTGGAAATAGGTGGTTCGGACACTTTGTTGCCATTGGTAGTCTTAGGAGATGGACACACACGTGCAATGTGACCTTTACCTTCACAATTATGACGAATAACTCCAGACATGTCTGAAGCGTGGGATGGAGTATAATGGGAATGAGCAGAGTTCTGAAATCCATGATTTTGAGACGATTAAGTAAACCCTTGATTGGAGGAGCGCCCATGGCCTCGACCCCCTCGACCTCTACCACGTCCAAGAGTGGTAAAGAAGGAACTCCGAGTATATTATATTGTTGGTGAAATGAGTGTAAGGGCTTCATCCCTTTTTAATTGTCGTTCTTCATTCAAAAACAACCCATAAAATGCATCAAAAGTGATGTCCTCTTGACGTGATTTAAGGGACCTGGTAAAAGGGCGATAAGTAGGTCCTAGTCCCGCAAGAACAAATTCTACCAGATCATCATTGTTAATCGGGTGCTGCAATGCAACCAACATATGTGCTCTTCCCTTTGCCTTTTGCACATACGTCTCAATACTAGCATTATCACGATGCAAAGTGTGCAATTGCGCCTTGAGGTCATGAATCTGTGGCTTTGATCCTGAAGCATATGCAGCAACAAGTTTGTCCCAAGCTGCACGAGCAATCGCTGCTCCACCTAACTGAGGCAGGATATTTTCTTAAACAGAAGCAACAATCCAAATTAAAATAATTTGGTCTTCCCGTAACCAAACCGTATATGTCAGGTTGGGTTTGGTATTGGTATCGTCCAAAAATTAGTTTGGCATCTCTATACTACCATCAATATGATGTTTCAAACCACACGCATATATCATAGGCATAAACTGTGTCTTCCACAATAAAAAGTTCGAACATGTGAGTTTCACAGGCAATTGATGTGCGAGGTTTGGAGAAGATGAGAGAGTAGATAGGTTGAAGTTATCGAACTGCTACTGTTTTCACCCATGGAAGCGTGTTGATCTTTGATTCTTTATTTTTTTTGGTTGGTTGGTTTAACCTCTAATGTCTCTTGATACCATGTAGAAAACGCTTCTCACATTACAATTCTTTGAAGCAGATACATCAATAGTCATTGCTAAGGACTCCTAATGAGGGAATAATTATATTCCTAACATTCATCAACTATATACAGTGACACTCGAATACAAATTCCTACGTAACATTATCCTTACACTAAACATTCCCTCCGTTCACTTTTATTTGTCCTGTTTGGACTTTGCACATCATTTTAGAAACAATAATTGATCACAATATTCATATTAATAGATGGTCAGTCTTAGATCATGAGAAATGATTTGAGAAATAAGTAATTAATGCTAAGGATAAACATTAAAACAAATATGTTTTTCTCTTAACATGCTAAAAGTGACAAATAAAAATGAAAATGTACTTTAAGTATAGAAGACAAGTAAAAGCGAACGGAAGGAATACCTATTACGATTTAGAATGCACAGCTTTTAAGGTTATTCAGTTTCTGCCATAGAGAAAAATAATTGCTCAAACTAGAGATGCCAAAGTTTCAAATTATTTGTCATGGTTACTAAAAATAGTTGTCTTAAATTATTTGTTGTTTAGAAGTCCAAAACACAATTAATTATTTTCTCTCCATTTTACTCTCAGTAGAATGTTGTCATTAATTAATGGAGATAACACACAAATAGAGTAAACATTTAGTGGAGAGATTATAACTTAAGCATAAATAAGGGTAAAGTTAGTGAAACACCTCTTCTAATTAATATTTCTTAAGGGGCATGTAAAGAAAAAAGTTATAGCTAATTTAAGACGGAGAAAATATAATATAAATAGCAGTGATAGGAAGAAAATGGAATAGAACTGGTAGAATCTAATCTTCTCTGTATTGTTCCTATTTGATAGGATATCCCCGAGGAGACAGTTTGGTAGAATATTCAAGATCTTTATTGGTCGGCTTAAACTCCAAACTTGAAAGTTTCAGATTGGTTTGAATAGGGTTCAATGGTTAGTTGGTAGGATAATTACTTGGCAGAGCTAATTATTAATAATAAATATGTTTTAATTTATTCATATTTAATAATTACAGTGATTTGTAAATTATCATTTATAACTATACCAAAATATATCAAGCGGTCATAACTGGAGTGATTATTGGGTGTGGCTCTGCCCCGAGATACATTCAAATATGAAAAAAATAGTTATTTGTGTAAGTTTGCGTGACTTGTTAGTACTAGTTTCCAATCATCTTGGGCCGTCTGCCTTGGATGGCCCAGTTTGAATCAATGAAGAACCCGATATCCACCATCTCTATGTCTAATATTTGAGTATTTTAATAAGCTATATTTGTCTAGACTAGGAAATATTATTAACTATTTTAATGTAGGAACAGATTAGGAGAAAAGAACCAAAATCATCCATAATGTTTGGGTTTGGATCAAAATCATACATATTCTTTCACATGGTGCACTAATAGTACATTATGTTTGCATAAGTGGTGCACTTTTAGTCACAATCCCAAATAAATTTAACGGAAAAGAACAAAAATGCCCCTGAACTTTTAGAAAAGGTATAAAAATACTTTTTATTCATCTATTTTGCTAAAACTACCCCTCAATTCAACTTTTTGAGAATTTATTCCGCTTGACTAACGGACAACACTAATTTTTTTTTAAAAATAAATAAATTAAATTGCACATGACATTTTATTACTGAAAAATTAATTTATTCTTTTAAAAAGAAATCTGAAAAATCGTTATTTGTAGAATAAGGAAAAATAATTTTTCAACATCCATTTCTTTAAAAAAACAAATGTAGTAAGCCTTTTATATATATATATATATATATATATAAAAAACAGAATTGGATTTTCATTAAAACATGTGGAATTTTTTTAAGTTTGGAAAAAAAAATTTAACGGGTGGAAACCCCATTTTTTTTTTAGAAAATTCAATTTTTAAATCTGAAAAACTGATTGTTTTCTTAAGTAAAATGTGCAAAACTAATACTCCATAATTTTCTTCTAGATTTAAAAAAAGATAGTTTTCTGGTTTTTTTTTAAACACAGTTTTTCCATAAAAAAATTAATTTTTTCAGATTTTTATAAAAATCCAATTTTTCACATTTTGAAAAGAAAAAAAATTAGTGTTGTCCGTTAGTCAAGGTTTTACTCGTTAAAAAAAAGTTTTCCAAATTTAAAAAAATTCCAAGGTTTCAGATTTCTTTTTAAAAGAATAAATCAATTTTTCAGTAATAAAATGTCATGTGCAATTTATTTATTTATTTATTTTTTTAAATTAGTGTTGTCCGTTAGTCAAGGGGAATAAATTCTCAAAAAGTTGAATTGAGGGGTAGTTTTAGCAAAATAGATGAATAAAGGGTATTTTTATACCTTTTCTAAAAGTTCAGGGGCATTTTTGTTCTTTTCCGTTAAATTTATTTGGGATTGTGACTAAAAGTGCACCACTTATGCAAACATAATGTACTATTAGTGCACCATGTGAAAGAATATGTATGATTTTGATCCAAACCCAAACATTATGGATGATTTTGGTCCTTTTCTCAACATATTAGAGGCTAGAATTTGAACTGTAGCATTACGGTTCTACCTCTTTTTCCAAGTTAGAAATCTTCTATTCGGTATTATATAAAATTTGTAATAATTCTAATGACTAATCAAAGCCATAAATTTAGAGGAAGTTACATAAGTAAGAAATCTTAAATTTGACATCGCTAATTTTTAGCATAAAATTGATTGTATCAATTATAGCCAAATAATATTTACCATATTAACATAGCTCCTATTGAAAAAACTAAAAAAAGATCCTGTATAATATTAGCATAAGTCCTAGGGGTGTTCACGGTTTGATTAAAAACCGATTCAAACCGAAAACTAAATCAAACCGATTAAAAAAATTGATATTTATTTGGGTTTGGTCTGGTTTGATTTTAACTTTTTAAAAACTAGTAATATTTGGTTTGGTTTTGATTTTATTAACAAACAAACCGAAAAAATAATCGAACCGAACTGACAAATCATATACACATTTTTTTATAACAATATTTATATACTATATATCAAGTTTTATAAATAATTTTAAGTACTTTATATACTTTTTCATCAAAAATTTATTTATCTCTAATAGGCTAATGAATTTTATTCCTTAAGCCCATTTCTTAAAAGAAAGCCATGAATCCAAACTCATTTATTCAAAAAAACAACTATAAGATTTACCTAAAAGAAAAATTGTATTTCGTATAAACTTTATTCACTTGATTAAAACTTATAGATCTTAAGACATTTCCTCGATAGTCCAAAAAAATTATAGTTACCTTAATAAAAGGGTCATAACGGATTATAAGTTGGAAAAGGACGAAAATTCTTGCCTAATTTTAAGGGGGGAATGAAATAGAGAAATACCATCATATTTCATAAAACCCGAAAAATCGAAACCAAACCGAACCAACCCGACAACAATCAAACCGATAGATATGTATTATATTTGGTTTGGTTTGGTTTTAATAATTAAAGAACCGACCAAAATGGTTTGGTTTTGGTTTTAACAAAAACCCGACCTAAACCGAAACATGAACACCCCTAAGCATAACCCCTGTTAAATGAGAAAAAAAGATATCTATCATAAATATATCCCCCCTTTTTCCAACAAATTCAAAAAATGCTAATAGCGGTTGACTAAAAAAAAATTCTTTTTTTTTTTCCTATTCTCTTCCGTTCTTATTTTCTTTTTAGACTAGGAACGTTTTTTTCTCTTCCGTTCTTATTCTCTTCCTTTCCTTTTTCTAGCGTCATTATTTCTTTTTAATACTAACAACTTTTTAAAAATTCGAATTTGGATATTATATATATTATTTTAACATATTACAAATTTGATAAGTAGTTTGTATTTTCTATTCCAAAGATATATACGGGTCATACCCCTCTCTCTCTCTCTCTCTATATATATATATATATATATATATTGATGAAGTATTAACATTATATAAAAAGTTACAGTATAATATACTTAAAATATATTAATAATTTTTTTAAAACTAAGCTATTAGCATAAAAATAAATTTGAAAAAGAAAATCAGAAAATTGTGGGGGAAGAGAGAGTGCTATGGAAGAGAGAGAAAAGAGTAAATGCATTAATTGTATTGATGGAAATAGATCTCATATATTAATGTAGAGGGATAATATTTAAATGGAATTTATAATTTATTTATTTATTTTCAAAATGCTATATTTGTTATAACATGTGTTATATTTGCTACTTTTAAAAAGTTGTATATAATTCTTATTAACTGGTGTAGTTGGTAAAAATCTCATAAATTTATACTGTCAATTAAATACAATATAAATTTAATTTCGAACTTATCCTGGAATATCCCACCTTATCCTGCTTATCAAAGAAAAATCAAGTTCAATAGAACCGTTCCTTAGGTTTGTAATACGTAGTATGCAGTATTTAATAATCATTATTTATAAAATAACTATCCTTTTGATGAGCCAAAATAGTATTTCTCTAAATGCTTTTTGATAAACCTATTTATCTTTTCCGTCCTAATTTATGCAATGCATTTTGACTAGACATGTTATTTAAGAAAGAAAGGTTAAAAAAAAAATTGTGTTTTAAAATAATTCATATATAATGGCTATAAATCATTTCATTAAGAGTAAAATAAAAAATAGAAAATTTAAAATTAAATTATTTTCCTATACAATAACTTATGTGTCACGTCCCAAACTCCAACCCAACTTGCTAATCTATGTCGTCAACTTTAGATTTAAGTCCCTAGTCACAGATCTAATCAAACAACCCCACTAGAACAATAAAGGAACTTTCTTTTCACATAAACTTGCAACTCAAAGACCAAATATATGATGAAGAATGATGTATTTGGGAAGAAGAAACTTCAAGAAGGACTTGAAGACATCATTAAAAACAATTGAAGTTTGGCTAAAAAATTTCGCCCAAATTGCGTGAACAATAGGTCTTACATGTAAAGGGTCTGTAACCACGACTCAAAATTTCATTTGTCAAGCTACATGAAACAGATTTTCGAAGGTTCACAGAAAATTTATTGCTAATTGACCGAAGTGAGAAGCAAAAATATTTTGATAAAGATATTCCTAAGTAATATCATCTTGACTCTTGAAGTCATGTGAGGTAGCAATACCAAATCAAGGATGACGAGTAGTGGGGTTCTGAGCTAAGCCTTGGGTAAACTTTGGAAATCGTAATGCTATAATGTTTTTCAAATCCTTCTAGTCATTATCGTACTGCAATACTAAGAAGAATGCCCATGCTGTGGCAATTACACATCTGTGTACTTATGAGTTGTTTCTATTAGGTGATATCGAGTTTTCTTGGAAACTCTCAAAGGATCAAACAATTTCAATACCAATTCTGAAGGTATTTGATTTGGAGAGTAATGGAGGCGGATATGAGCTGATTATTAGAATAAAACTTCGAGGTTTACTCCGTATGTGTATTTCATATGTATATATGTATATATCCTTAGGTATATTCATATCATCATGTATATCTGATTACTCCTGTATATCTATGTGTGACATACACTGACATACACGATATACAATTTTACACATTAACGTTTTTCAAATCTGATTTTTACTCCAAAGCAATTCAAATCACCTCAAATCTTCCTCAAATTTTGTATAAAGACTCGTCCTATTGTTTCCGACCAATTCCTATCACAAACATAGAAAAGGTATTATGTAAATTTAGATGTGAAGTAGAATTAATCTTGATCCTCAGTGAAACAAAGGAACGGGGTGAAGCTTCTACGGTGGGTCGACTTGTTGGCTCATATGCATTGTTCAGCACTAGGTTTTGGAATAATGTATTAACGGTTGCCAAATTTTTGGATTTCTGTTGTCACCCCTAATATATAAAAACAATATTATACGCCATTGTCAATCCTAATATATTCCTGTACATTTGTTCCCTAAATCAAGTGGAAATTATAATAAGAACTTAAAAAACGTAATGAAAGAAAATCAGTGTCTCACTGTTCAATATTGACAAAAATTAACCAACATTTCCTATCAACTAGAACGTAAAGAATAGCCAACATTATCTTGTATATTTTCGATATATTAGCCTCATATCCTTCAAATTTTTATTTTTCTTAAACTTTAGATTTACAGGGTTTTTGTATCTTTTATATTTAGATATATGCTCTGGTTACTTGTACTTTATATTGCTGTTAATGTATATGATTTGCCCAAAATTTTAACACTTAATTATTTCCTTCTCGTTTTAGTTGTTTTCTTGTACTTAAAGTATATATTCTACTTCTACCCTCATTCTTTACATTCAATCTATTCCTACTTTCTTATAAATTAAACACATATAAACTCAGAGGCAGAGTCAAGCTTTGAATCTTCTGAGTTAGGATTCTAATCTTTTTAAGTTATTGTGCACTAAAAATAATGATTTGAGGTTCTAAATGTAATAATGTGTACATATATTCAATGAATTTCGTAAAAACAATGTAGGATTTAGACCTAAGCTATTAGGTTGGACCGAACCCGTTAGCTGGATTTTAGGCCCGCCCCTATATGAACTAATATTTTGGTAACATGTATTAATAAAAACCTATATGTGAGTCTCCTTGGAAAATCTTCTGTAATACTAGTAAATGGTCTTAGGAAAATCTCTCTCTTGATTTATACAATGCTAGCTTTTTACTATTCATATATTATGATATGAATATATATATACCACGTCAATTCGTTATGTATATATAGATGATGAGATTCCATTGATATTGAGCCAAGTTGATTAAAAATGAAGAAACAAAAATTAAAGAAAATATTACATCACAAAACAAGTTCAAGTTGCTGAAATTAATAAAATAAGAAGAATAAATCATGGATCGTTATTTTATTATATCTCAATTCTCATGATCTACGAAGGAACAGAAATAAAGAACGAGACAAAAGTCACCCCTAATATTCATTCAAATAAGATTGTCCATATCCAATATATATAAAACATCGAATTGATGACAAAATAGCACCTCAGAGTTCAGAGTTGTATTTACATTACGTGTCGTAATACATCTAGAAAAAAAAAATATTCTAATTTGGCTGTCTCGATCTACACTGTCCTTTGTTTATAATTACATCTTGGTTTATTTATGCAATTTCTAAAAACTCAAAAGTATTTATAAGTCAAAATGCTCAGTTAAATGTCATAAGTTGGTCATCCCAATTTATAGCTTTTCAGCCTATAAGCCCTGACCAAATTTTTACTATAATACATATTTTTTTATTCTCAAAATACCTTTTCCTAAAAAAAATAACTCCTAACTTCCTCTGGATTCATATATGTTGTTCGTCTTTTTTTCCTTACAAAGATACTTTAGATTTTCACAAGAAATGAAGAATATTTTAGTTTTTTTGTCAAAAGAATAATTTATCATCACTTTTTTGAACATAATATTAACTGTTTATTATTAGTTTCAACACCTTTATCCAAACACATAATTTTTTATCCATAAAATTAATTCAAATTAAACCCTTAATAATACTTATAAGCTATGACACCCAGCTAACCCAAATAGGCTCTATATGATCTACATACCATGTTTTTGGTCTTTAATTAAGCTAAAGAAAAGTAGGATATTTATGTTTCTCCATGTGTATCTTATAATTAATTTATGAAGCTTTTGAGTTCTAAAAATCAATAATAATGTCTAAGTGGTAATTGAAGCAAATATATGAAATTAAAAGTTAGCATATTAGTAAGGTAACTGATATTCATCCATAAGTAAAGTCGTCACTCCCATTTTTGATGGAAAAATATTCCTCTAGCAATTAAACACCAAGATTGACTCACTCGCGCTACTTCCAAAGATAGATAGAAAAGGTTAGAAATTCTCAGCTGTTGAGGTGGCTTAGTGACATCTGAGAGCAATTACAACAAAAGTAGCGAAAGGTACTATGACAGCAAAATGACTTGCCCATGAAAAAATATTTTCGTCGAAAATGATTCATGTCACACGAAACAAACCCTCAATATCTTTTATATGGACAAACAAAAGACAGAATGATGCATGAATAAAAAGATGCAGCTCAATGTATTAACTCCCTCTATACATGATGTTCGAGAAAGGTCGGACCATATTTAATCTTATGTACTGGTCTTGTAATTATGTTAGTGTTGTTCCGTGACTTAATATATGACCTCCTGATAACACGATAATAAGTTGTATCATTATGTCAAGGCTGAAGCAAGAATGATTAAATAAAAATTTAAAAATAAAACAAAAAATACTTATAACTTTTGATCCTCCACAGTACGCACAAAGAGTCGTCATCTTTAAATCATTAAAAAGAAGAAGAAGAAACTGCTCGAAAGGAATCACACAATAATGGTCATAACTAGAAAACATACAACAATGTCTCCCATGCACTTGCAAAATAATGACTCTCAACTACATAAAGAATCTGATTTGTGAAAAATTAAAGTTAATTTTTTGGAAGAATAAATATCATAGATATATAAAAGAGTTTCTAGAAAGCTATAATGTAATAACTTTGATATATATTATATTTAGGAAATGTCTAAAAATTCTAGACACTTAGATATTTGTAGTTGAGGATAGAATTATCTAGATCCTTTTGTATCTAGAATAATATCAAGATATTCTAGAGTAGTGGTAGGAGATAAAGATAACTAGATTTTTCTAATGGATGCATCTAGAAGAATTTCTAGAACCATCCCTACACAAGTATAAATAGGGGTGGCCTTAGTCATTTGTAATCAACCCATAAAAAACTCAATTGTAAGTCATTCAAGCCAATTCAAGAGAGTCTTCCTCCATTACAAAGTTCTCATTTCCAAAGCTTTCTCTTCTTTAGTTGAATCTTCCGATCTTAGTTAACGATCTTGGGCTAGCAGAAGGTCTCCCCGATTTACTTTTCTTCTGCTATATTTCTCTACATGGTATTAGGGCCATAACCATACGTTGGCTTCTGGATTTTGTTTCAAGATCTGGTCAGTGTTAGATTAAACTATTTTCTCTAAATGGATTTGAGCGGTCGTGTTAATGGACTGGGGATGGAATTGTTGGACCAATCTAATTACAAGGTATGAAAGACACGTATGGAGTCGTACCTTGTGGGTGAGGATTTGTGGGATGTTGTCAATGAAAGTTACACAAGTCCTCCTTCCAAAGGACCGGAAAATAGCAGCGCATACAAGAATTGGAAGAAGATTAATGCGAAAGCGGAGTTCATCCTAAAGAGGTCCATTTCTCACAACTTGTTTGATCATATTATTAGGTGAAAATCAGCTCATGAGATACGGAGGACTCTCGATCGGCTGTTCAACAAGAAGGATGAAGCCCGACTACATATATTGGAGAATGAATTGGCGAACACCACTCAAGGAAATCTATCTATTGCTGAGTACTTTTTGAAGATTAAGAATTTATGTTTAGAGATCTCTTTATTAAACCCCGACGAGGCTATCTGTGAAGCACGAATGAGAAGAATTATCATTCGTGGTTTGAAGCCAGAATATATTCCTTTTGTTACATCAATTCAAGGATAGGCTCAACTACTAGCCTTGGAGAAGTTTGAGAATTTGTTGTCATCACTGGAGCTACTAGCCAAACAGATGGCTAGTGTATGTTTTAAAGAAGGGAAAGGAGACATTCAGAGATACGCCACACTCTCGATCTCAAAGTGTTTCCAGCTCGCTAGAAAAGGAGAGAGAGTCTACTAATAACTATAAGAAGACTCTCAAATGTTACAGGTGTAGTAAAATAGGACACATAAAAAGATATTGCCAAACAAAAGAGAGCAGAATGGCTCAAGTTGAGAAAGCTGTTGAAGAAGAAGAGGGCTAGGGAAAGTGCTTCATAGCTGAGGCTCGAGTAGTAGATGCCCTGTCTTCCTTTAATTTCGAAAGAGACTGGATCATAGATTCAAGAGATAATACGGTCCATTACGTGGAGAAGGAAGGCATTGGTGTCATCAACAAAAAGCAAGTAGATTCCAAAGACGTTCAGACTAGTGACGTGGTAGCTGCTATCAAGGAAATTAACGAAGCAAATCCTGAAGCTGGTAATAAAAGTCTGGACGTGAGGGATGTTGAAGTAGAACCTGAGCAGGCAGTGTCTGAAACTATATATGGCAATGGTGACCATTTCGAAGAAAGCATTAAGGGAATTGTAGTGGAAGTTGAAGTCTCTGGTCAATCATCTACCGTATCAAAGTCAATCACTAGCTCAGATCAAATACTAGAAGCAGATGGAGAAGCCGACGGTAAATAAATGAAGAGGTTGACCTTGAAGGCTCAATTTCATATGGAGATACAAACATTATGATTTTTGGAAGCTCTGAAGCTGCCAAACAATTTATTGACGAGCTGAAAAGGGAAATTAGTAGTGGATTATATGTTGGTATTGAGGCTTCGAAGGAAATTCATGGTCAGATCGTCACCGACTCAGGTGTTTCTCCAGATAACACAATTGTTAAGGAGCTAAGAGAAAGGGGAAGTCTGGAAACTCAAGAATGTGAAGTTCAGCATGAAGATGATACACGTGGTTCGCAAAGGCCAAAAAGAAATGGTGGCAAGTCTGTCCGCTACAGAAATGAAAATTTTATCAAGACGTATTCATGTTTCTTTGGAGGCCCAATTATTAGCGGAAAACCATCATCATTTGAAGCAGGAAGAAGTGTCGGGAAAACATTGCTGAGATCTTCACCAAGGCACGTCCAAAAGCTTCGTCTGAGTTCTTCCGCGACAAGTTCAGGATAGCTTCCAAAAAATTACTTTAAGGGGGAGTGTGAAAAATTAAAGTTAATTTTTTGGAAGAATAAATATCATAGATATTTAGAAGAGTTTCTAGAAAGCTATAATGTAATATCTTTGATAAATATTGTATTTAGGAAATGTCTAGAAATTCTAGACACTTAGATATTTGTAGTTGAGGATTGAATTATCTATATCTAGAATAATATCAAGATATTCTAGAGTAGTGGTAGGAGATAAAGATAACTAGATTTTTCTAGTGGATGTATCTAGAAGAATTTCTAGAACCATCCCTACACAAGTATAAATAGGGGCGGCCTTAGTCATTTGTAATCAACCCATAAAAAACCCAATTGTAAGTCATTCAAGCCAATTCAAGAGAGTCTTCTTCCATTACAAAGTTCTCCTTTCCAAAGCTTCCTCTTCTTTAGTTGAATCTTCCGATCTTAGTTAACAATCTTGGGCTAGCAGAAGGTCTCCCCAATTTACTTTTCTTCTGCTATATTTCTCTACATGATTATTCTTTGACAAAAAGACATCTTCCCTTTCGCAAAAAGTCAACTTGAAATTCTTTTTCGGAGTTATTCCACCACTAATAAAGTAGATTACTTTGAATAGTTGAATGACTTGTTCTCTCCGGCCGAAATAGGAAGTTCAATTCCTTCCCTTATTTGATAATTTACAAAAATAAAGGCAAATTGAAGGATGATTAAAAACCACCATTAGCCATAAATCCACCATCAACATATATAATCTGGCCTGTGACATATGAAGCAGCAAGAAAACACAGAAATGCAACCACTGCTGCAAGTTCTTTGGGCTCTCCCATTCGACGGAACGCACATCTATCAATCAACTTATCCAAGTTTTCTTTTTGCTCTGGATCTTGCTGCAACAAACAAATCAAATTAAGAATTAGAAAGTTTTATTAACTTATATACATTGATCGTGCAAATAATTATATATATATATATATATATATATATATATATATATATATATATATATATATATATATATATATATATATATATATAAGATTGTTTTCCGAGCAATTTAATTAGTTATAACATGTTCTATTACTCAATTTTTCAAGTTACTGATAGCCTGTTTAATTTGGCCAAGCTTCTGAAAAGCTAAAAGTACTTTTTTGAAAAAACAAAATATGCAATATTAGAAAGCTGAGATGTTTGGCCAAGTTTTTAGGGAAAAAAGATAAGTGATTTTGAATAGTAACAGAAGTATTTTTTTAGAAGGTAGAAAATATAGTTTTTTTCATAAGCACTTTTAGAACATTAGCCAAGCACAAAGTACTACTCTAATATTCTCAAAAAGTGTTTTTCAAATTGATTAGTCAGACACAAGTTGCTATTCTCCAAAATAATTTTTTAAAGTATTTGTAACATACCACTTTTAAAATAAGCATATTTTGAAAGTTTAGCAAAAAAATACTGTAAATCTAAGAAACACTAATTAAGTGGATGATATTTACTATTGTCATTTCGACAAGAGAAGTTGCAATAACCCCTGGTCCAACACCGTAGACACGAATATGGTCCTTTGCCCACTCAAACGCTAAGCATCTTGTGAGTTGATCCATTGCTCCTATTGCCAATAAATTAAATTAGTTAATTAACCCAAAGTATTAGCAATATGCAAAATTCTTGATTCTTTTTTTTGTTAACTGAAAATTTCACAAAACATATCCCTCTGTTCCAATTTATTTGGTACCGTTTAGATTTTGCCATTCAATTTTTTATTTTTTTACTTTAACCATGATTTCGGCCATAATTTTTAAATTTTTTGAAATAAAATTCACATATTTGAAAATTATGTAAAATAATACTACAAGTCCCAATAATTAACAATTTAAAATGTTTACCTAACATGTAAAAAATAGAGGTGAACAAAACTCGTTTAACTTTTGAAATCTGACAGGTGCCACATCAATCGAAATGAAATGAGTAATACATCCATTACCTTTGGTTGCTCCATAAACAGCCTCATATGGAAGTGCAGAAGCACCAGAAATAGAAGAAATAAAGACAACATTTCCCCTTTCTGATGCCTTTAATAAGGGATGAGCAAGTACAGACAAATGGTAAGCAGCCTCAAAGTTGATGCTCATGACCAGAGAGTAATCTTCCATAGTGTAATCTTTAGCTTCTTTGTATATGACAATACCAGCATTATTTACCTAGGGAGAAAAACAAATTGAAAAAAAAAAAAAAAAGGTCAAGATGCCACATCTTTCTCTAAAGGGACAAAGGTGAAATATACCTCTCTACTTTAATTTATTGACTAACTTTACCCTCTATTAGCCAAAGTAGTCAAATATACCCCTCATGTTATAATGTGGGGCCAAATATACCCCTACCCTTAGGAAAGCTTCAGTAATACTCCTCATTTCCAACATATTCCAACACAAACAAGTCTAATCATTTGAAATTGGGTGACATGGACACCACATGACATTTAACTTATTCTATGTGGTGCCTACGTGACAACTTTTTTAAAAACAAGCTAGAAAATTGATTTTTTTTTAAAACAAACCTGAAAAAAAATGGCTTTTATTAAAAATCTAATTTTTTTTTTAATAAAACCCCTTTTTTAATATATTCTCGAAAATTGGATATTTTAGTTAAAAAATATGAAAAATGATTTTTTTTAAATCTAGAAAACTGTAAAGTATTTTTTTAATAAAAAAGTTTCCTAATTTTTTTTAAAAAATCCGGATTAATTTTTAAAAATTTGAAAAATTGATTAAAAAAAATCATTTCCAATTTTCCAGAATATTTTTTTTAAGAAGCGGGTTTTATGAAATAAAATAAAAATCATATTTTTAATAAAATCCATTTTTAACAGATTTCTTTTTAGAAAATCAATTTTCTAGATTGTTTATAAAAAAAATTGTCACGTAGGCACCACATAGAATAAGTTAAATGTCATATGGCATCTATGTCACCCAATTCCAATGATTAGACTTGTTTATGTGAAAATATGTTAAAAATGAGGGGTATTTTTGAAACTTTGCTAACGGTAGGGGTATATTTGGCCCAACTTGTAACGGGAGGGGTATATTTGACTATTTTGGCTAACGGAGGACAAAGTTAGCTAATAAAATAAAGTAGAGGGGTATATTTGACCCTTTTCCCTTCTCTAAAAGAAGAGTGCATGTTTTGATGATCCGTAAACCGTCCTTAACGAGTGATCGTCTCATGTTTGAACTTGATGAATCATTTTTGTGCTGATTTGTTATCAACCCCAGTTCCGGGCCCCATATGGTATAATGAAAAACTCAAATTTGTTATCCATTGATGAATGAAAAATTGCATATATTATAATTTCTAATTGACCATGTTCGACTTAAGATGGAAATTGGCTTGACCAGCTGGCATTAAGAAAAGCGTATAAAATTTGATGCTCCCTCCGTCCGAATTTACATAAAAGGTGTTTGATTAGACACAAAAATTTAAAAAGGAAAAGTCAGAAAAAAAGCAAGTATTGAACTAATAAAAGGATTAAAACATAACCTAAATACAAGAAAAAATAAGAAGAGATGCACCTGCCCTCCTATAAAAAGACTGAAACATAAGCTAAAACAAGAAGAACTTCATCGAAAGCTCCAGTATTCTGAATAGTGAGAAAGTATGAAATTCGATCGAGAATCTCATTATCTATTAGGTGGGCCAAAGATTTTTGAAATCTTGTAGTTTAAAACATGTCATATATACTTCTGTGACTACATAGTAAATTAAAAAAATTAAAGTTAAATTATTTTTTTATATATAGCAAAACCAATCACATTCTTTTAGGGAAAGAAAGAAAAAAAATGTGTTACATAAATTGAGACAGGATTGGATTAATTAGTGAACTATACCGTTAGAAATGCATCAAACTTACCAAAATATTGAGCTTGCCATCGAAATGATTGGCGACAGTCTTCATAAACTCCTCTCGTTCAGTTCTTGATGATAAATCACAAACAGATGCTTCAACTTTAAAACCTTTACTTCTCCATTGAGTCAAGCACTCATTAAGCTCCTTTTGATTACGTGAACATGTATAAACTGATGCTCCAAGACCTGCTAGTTCCTCTACGATCCCATACCTAAATGATAAATATCATCAACAAATTAAATGATCATTACTATATGTTGGAAGCATGTATTGGGTCCGGTCAATTCATAAAATTCTGCTAACTAATTAGAATGTTAGTCCATTAGCTTGTCCTCCTCCTGAACTCTTCCTATAACGTATAAATATATCATTACTAGTGTTTGAAGAGAGAGGCTTGTCCCTCATAATATGACGGCTAAGTTTTTTTTTTTTTTTTTTTAATTAAAAAAGAACGTTCAGCTTCTAAAGGATATTTGGGCTGTGGATTAAATGAAATTCTTGTCTATCGATAACACACAAGCTGTGATTGCTACAGGTCCACTTCCACAAAGGAGAAATCCGTAAGTTTTCTAAACTAGTATTTTCGATTAAATAGTACAATATATATAGACTTGATTTAAATTGCAGAATTTTCTAGCATATATCAAGAATCCAAAACCAATAATAATAATAATTAAAAGCTCACCCTATGCCTCGAGAGCCACCAGTAACAAGGGCAGTGCAGCCTTCAAGATTCCACCTTCCTGCCATAACTCACAAATTATTGAAGAAATGGAAATAATGGGTTTTAGAGAAGTTTTTAACGAAGTGGTCCTCGAGTTGATTTATAGAATTCTTTTCCACATTTTTTAATTTTAATTGCCAAAAGGGACAAAAGGATTATTTGATCTCTTTGGTTGGGCAAACAGTTACGGTTGAAGATTTTCCACTGTGCTGTCGTTATTTCAGATATTTTGGATGGGAATTATTTTATAATCATTGACAGAGTAAATGAATTTTTTACGCAGTTGATGCAATTTAACTTGATGTATAGAGAAGGTTATTTGACTTATTTTATATGTTACTCATTTCACAGATTATGTATGGTTATAGTTATTTTCAATTACCTTTATAATGTGACCCGTAAAATCGTTTATCAACTCTCAATGTATAAAAATTACAATAATAACATATCTAGTATAATCACACCAGGTAGAATCTGGGGAGGGTAGAGTCTACGCAGACCTTACTCATATCTTGTAAAGGTAGAGATGCGATTTTCGATAGACCCTCGGCTCAAGAAAAGATGAAAAGGCAGCAGTAATAAAAGGCACTAACGACAGTAAAATAATAAGATAAATGAAATGAAAGAAACGAGCAGTTAGCCCTAGAGATCTAAGAATAAGCAGGCGAAAAAAGCTACTAATACTCCTGGTATGGAAAAGAGATCTGTGCAGCAATCTACGAACTTTCTACGCTGATACTCGACCTTCACATCCTCCTATCAAGGGTCATGTCCTCGACACTTATTCACCTCTGCCCAAAACTTCTTTGGCCTATTTGCACCACTATATTTACTAGGGAAAACCATTGTTAACTCTATACAGTAGCAATTAATGACTTTTTAAATTTGATAAATCTGCTGTTAGCATGATGGTGTGATCCGATGCAAGTGGAAATTAGACATAATTAGTGGGCATTAACATTTTGCCCTAATAATTATCTTGAACACTTAGCTTACATGGGCACTAGTTAACTTTAATTGATACGGACTAGAAGATATTTAATAGTATCACCATAATTTATTAAAAGATAGAAAGGTAAAGAAAAATATATGCGCAATTAATACTTAACACTTTGAAGTAAAGAATAAAGAAAAATATGCGCAAAATTAGACAATTGCGTTTAATGGGCATTAAACAACTAATTTTGCCTCGTTAATTAATTTAGTTTTGAAAACTTAGCTCACATGTCCCGGGTTAACTTTAATTGAAAGAATATATTGAAAAGAGACAAGTAAAGAAAAATATTCTTATCCAACTACCCATTTGTTTGAAGGAGAATGAGATGTAAGAAGGGGCACAATGTAGAAATGGGGAGCGGTGTTGGTTGTCCTGTTGAACATGAAATTAAGAAGATGGGCACTGTATCTGTATACGGTGAAAATCGGATATGAGCCAGAACGGTGATAAGGTAAATTGGTGATGGAAAAGGAGCGAGCACATACCGGATCTGTTCAGTCCTACCCGGAGAAGGCATCTGTACCGGGGCTAAACGAGTCTGTCTTCTCCGTCATCGAAACGACCAAGTCTGCTGATCCGAGCGTCTGTGGTCGTTGCCCCGAATGGTCGTTTGACCGAATATCCGTTTGACCGAATGGTTGTTGGACCGGGTGGCCGTTGGACCGGGTGACTGTTGGTCCGCGTAACCGTCGCCCGCGGGCCCCGCACCAGTGGCGTGTTGTCATAGTCAACTACCTACCATGCGTGTGTCAGACGGCGCCGTCAATCTAATCCCACCAAATCCGTGCAGGGCTGTCATTGTCATGATTATTTTATTAGTCTCCATTTGTATGAGATCCAGAAGGTGACACTATAAATAGGGCATGTCCTCCTTCCTTAGGGAAGTTGGTTCCCACATTTCTCCAAGAACACTTGTAATAGAATAGCTCATATATACAATCTTTCCTTCAACTCTTGATCCGGCCACGACCGTTTTGTTTATGTTTTTAGCATATTTAATCCATCAAGACTACTACGCTGTTCATAAGTATTTGTGTTCATAAACAAACCGCCATCATTAGCCATTTCATTAAAGAACTCTTACATATACATTTTCTCTATCTCATATATATATATTAAGACCCAAGCACATATCCTATACCCGCTTACAAATTCAATTGATTATCCGATTTCGGGGTAAACAGTTTGGCGCCCACCGTGGGGCTAGGATAATAGTGGCTTTCGATCTTGACTTATATCACATTCATCAAAACCAAAAACGCCCTTGCCCGTATCTACGAAAACGGACTAAATGGCCGACGCTGAGCAATCCGGTCATGTCAACAATAACGAAATTATGGCGAAAAACGCAGGCAGCGGATTACGGAGATTGCCAAACCCCGCTGACCCGAACCCCGTCGATTCAAGGGAGGGACTCGACCGGCAAAACACCGTGGATCAGGAGAATGCCGCCCTTCCGGCCACCGATCCTCTAAATACTCACAATTCCGCTACATTGTCTCGGACCCAGGGCCGAGGAAACCCGGATGCGCCAAATGACGGTGTGAGCTTACGTTTAATTTTTGAAATGTTGCAGGAACAAAGAGCGGCGATTGCCGAGCAAGCGATAGCGATTGCCCGGTTACAGAGCGGGAAAGGTGAACCGGGGCTGGAAAAGGCAAAGGATACTGCTGAGATCGGAAGAAATGAGACACGAATGGTTGAGAGCGACGGTTCCGGAGCCGGCTCCTCTACCGAGGTTCTAAAGATGATCGAAACTTTGGCAAAACGGGTAGATTCGACCGAAAAGAGGGTCGAGACATACAATTCTCGTGTAGACCAAATACCGGGGGCCCCACCTTTATTGAAGGGGCCGAATTCGAAAAGGTACATTCAGAGACCTTTTCCGCCAAGTGCGGCCCCAAAACTGATCCCGAAGAGATTCAAAATGCCCGATGTACAGAAGTATGACGGCACAACGGACCCGCACGAGCATGTGACCTCATATACCTGTGTCATAAAGGGCAATGACATGGAGGAAGATGAGATCGAGTCGGTGTTGCTGAAAAAATTTGGCGAAACTCTGTCGAAGGGGGCGCTGACGTGGTATGACCACCTACCCGAGCATTCGATCACTTCCTTTGAAATGCTCGTCGATGCCTTCGTAAAGGCACATGCCGGTGCCATAAAGGTGCAGGCCCGTAAGGCCGATATCTTCCGAATAACCCAAAGGGACGACGAGCTGCTGCGGGAGTTCGTTAACCGGTTTCAGAGGGAACGAATGGAACTCCCCCCGGTACCTGAAGAATGGGCCGCGCAAGCTTTCACAAAGGGGCTCAACATGCTAAGTTCAGCTGCTTCGGCGAAATTGAAGGAAAATTTGTTGGAATATGAGGCCGTCACATGGGCCGACGTTCACAATCGGTACGAGTCAAAGATTCGGGTGGAAGACGATCAGCTCGAATTCTCTCCGGTAAAGTTAAAAGTGAATGGAAGCTTCGAGAAACCGAGGAAGGTTTATGAAGGGAAATCTGAATCATCTAAAGAAAGGTTTTGGCCATATTCACACTCGGAGAGATCAAATTTCAGGTCGGAGAAGCCAAGGGAAGGCTCGAGCCACTTCTCAGGTCGAGGTAGCAAGCAGGTCGAGCGCCCATCAAACAGCCGGGGGCTCTCGTTCAGGAGCGACGCCGGAAGTTCTGGCAGCAATAAGGTTCCACCAAAGATCTCGGAGTACAACTTCAACGTCAGTACCTCGGATCTTGTCTCGGCCATCGGTCGCGTCCCGGATGTGCGGTGGCCGAAACCACTAAGGACAGATCCGGGACAACGAGATCCGAATATGGTGTGTGAATATCACGAAACCCACGGTCACAAAACTGAGGATTGCCTCCAGTTGAGAGAGGAGGTGGCCCGGTTATTGAAAAACGGCCACCTCAGAGATCTATTGAGGGAGCGAGCCAAAAACCATTACAAGGAAAGGGAAGCTCAACGGAGGGCCGAACCGGTTGAACATCAGCATACAATCAACATGATAGTAGGGGGTAATGACATCCCTCGGGGTCCGGTAATGAAGCGGACAAAGATTTCCATTGTTCGGGAAAAACGCACCCGGGATCATTTACCCGGGGGTTCTATCTCCTTCGACGACGAGGACGCAGAGGGCGTCATTCAACCGCACAATGATGCGTTGGTAATTTCTATACTTATCTTTAAAACTAAGGTTAAACGTATCTTGATTGACCCAGGTAGCTCAGCCAACATCATTCGGTGGAGAGTGATCGAACAGCTGGGGCTGCTTGATCAGATAGTACCAGCAACCCGGGTACTCAGCGGGTTCAACATGGCAAGCGAAACCACAAAAGGGGAGATCTCGTTGCCCGTGAACATTGAGGGCTCCATTCAACAAACTTTGTTCTACGTGATCGAAGGGGATATGAAGTACAATGCATTATTGGGCAGACCTTGGATACATAACATGAGGGCAGTGCCTTCAACGCTGCATCAGTTGCTGAAATTCCCCACTCTAGAGGGGGTGAAAACCATCCATGGTGAGCAACCCGCAGCAAAGGAAATATTCGCTGTGGAGGAATCAACGCCCCGGTCCAGGGAGCCGGCTCACGAAGAAGGGGGCGTAACCGGAGGGGAAGCCCCCCAATAGCAATCAAAGAATACCGGGTCAGATCCGGTATATGAAGAGGATGACTTCGGGGTACCCAGATCTTTTGTCATGCCGGATGACTCGGACGCGACCAAATCGACCGTGGAGAAGCTGGAGCATATCATCCTGTTCGAGTTCTTACCAGACAGAAAGGTATACCTGGGCACGGGGCTCACCCCGGAGCTCAGGCGCAAATTAATTGAGTTTCTTCAGGCTAACGCCGATTGCTTTGCGTGGTCGCATATAGATATGACAGGTATATCACCAGAGATAGCATCACATAAACTCAGCTTGGACGGGAGGTTTCCCCCGGTAAAGCAAAAAAAGAGGCCCATGGCGGAGCCAAAACACGCCTTCGTCAAAGACGAGGTAACAAAGCTTTTAAATATAGGTTCCGTCCGGGAGGTAAAATATTCGGATTGGCTCGCTAACGTGCTGGTGGTGCCCAAAAAAGGTAACAAATTTCGAATGTGTGTCGATTATAAAGACTTAAACAAGGCATGCCCGAAGGACTCATTTCCGTTACCTCACATCGATAGAATGATCGATGCGACGGCCGGACATGAAATGTTAAGTTTTCTCGACGCTTACTCCGGGTATAACCAGATCCGGATGCACCCGGAGGATCAAGAGAAAACGTCCTTCATTACCCGATATGGGACTTACTGCTATAATGTCATGCCTTTCGGATTAAAAAATGTCGGTGCTACTTACCGACGCCTAGTTAATGAAATGTTCGAAGAACAAATAGGGAAAACGATGGAAGTTTATGTTGACGATATGGTTGTCAAGTCCCTGGAAACAGAGGACCATTTAAAGCATTTGCAGGAAACCTTCGATGTGCTCCGCAGATATGACATGAAGCTCAACCCGGAGAAGTGTGCCTTCGGGGTAAGGTCCGGTAAATTTCTGGGTTTCATGGTGTCAAACCGAGGAATTGAAATCAATCCGGACAAGATCAAAGCCATCGAGGACATCGAAGTTGTGAACAACATAAAAGGGGTGCAAAGGCTCACCGGAAGAATAGCGGCGTTAAGTCACTTCATATCAAGGTCCTCCGACAAAAGTCACCGTTTCTTCTCCTTGCTCAGGAAGAAGAACGACTTCGCTTGGACACCAGAGTGTCAAGAAGCTCTACGGGAGTTGAAAAGGTACCTGACCAGCCCCCCGTTGCTGCACACGCCGAAGGCCGATGAGCCGCTTTTCCTCTACCTAGCCGTCTCCAAAGTAGCGGTGAGTGGAGTTTTGGTCCGGGAAGAATCAGGTACGCAATTCCCTATCTATTATGTAAGTAGAACTCTGGTGGATGCGGAAACCCGATACCCTCATCTGGAAAAACTGGCATTAGCATTGGTGAGCGCTTCCAGAAAACTCAAACCTTATTTTCAATGCCACCCTATATGTGTAGTGACCACTTACCCTTTAAAAAACGTCATGCACAAACCGGAGCTGTCCGGTAGGTTAACAAAATGGGTTGTAGAAATCAGCGGTTACGACATCGAATATAAACCACGAACGACCATCAAATCCCAAATCTTGGCCGATTTCGTGGCAGACTTCGCCCCAGCTATGGTCCCCGAGGTAGAAAAAGAACTTTTGCTGACCTCGGGAAAAAGCACGGGCGTCTGGACCCTGCACACGGACGGAGCCTCGAACCTTAAGGGTTTCGGGCTGGGAATCGTCCTTAGAAGTCCAGCCGGGGATGTCGTTCGACAGTCCATTAGAACTGCTAAATTGACTAACAATGAAGCCGAGTATGAGGCTATGATTGCAGGTTTGGAGTTGGCTCGAAGTATGGGAGCCGAAGGCATCGAAGCTCAATGCGACTCGCTCCTGGTCGCAAACCAGGTGAACGGCGTTTTTGAGGTCAAGGATGAACGGATGCAGAGGTACCTCGAGAAGACCCAAGTGGTACTTCACCGATTCAGAGAATGGACCGTGCAGCACATACCAAGGGAACAAAACAGCGAGGCCGATGCCTTGGCAAATTTAGGATCCTCGGTCTACGGGGAGGAAATCAACCCCGGGACAACGGCGCACCTGTCAAACACGGCCATAGAAAACGGACACGCCGAGATAAACGCGATGGGCCTAACTTGGGATTGGCGCAACAAGTACATTGACTACTTGTGTGATGGTAAGCTCCCAAACGACCAAAAGGAATCACGGTCGTTAAGGACAAAGGCAGCCCAATTTTGCTTAGTAGACGGTCAGTTATATCGACGATCTTTTCTCGGCCCCCTGGCTAAATGTTTGGGCCCCGGCGAAACGGAATATGTTATGAGAGAGGTGCACGAAGGAACCTGTGGCAACCACTCCAGTGCCGAGGCTCTGGTCCGAAAAATCATCCGGGCCGGTTATTATTGGAACCGGATGGACGAGGACTCTAAGAATTTGGTCCGAAAGTGTGACGGATGCCAGAAACACGCCCCGATGATTCACCAGCCCGGGGAGCTACTGCACTCGGTGGTCTCGCCTTGGCCTTTCATGAAGTGGGGAATGAACATTGTGGGCCCGTTACCACGGGCACCAGGTAAGGCCCGTTTTATTTTGTTTATGACTGACTATTTTTCTAAGTGGGTTGAAGCGCAGGACTTTGAAAAAATCAGGGAAAAGGAAGTCATCAACTTCATATGGGACCACATCATCTGCCGATTCGGCATCCCTGCCGAGATAACCTGTGATAATGGCCCTCAGTTCGTAGGCAGCAAGGTTAACGGTTTCCTCGAAGGCTTGAAGATCAAGAAAATCGTATCAACCCCGTATCACCCATGTGCGAACGGGCAGACAGAGTCCACGAACAAAACAATAATCCAAAATCTGACGAAGAGACTTCAAACATCAAAGCACCATTGGAGGGACGTGTTGCCGGAAGTGCTGTGGGCCTACAGAACCACATCCAAATCGAGCACCGGGGAAACTCCATTCTCGTTGGTTTACGGGGCCGAAGCCCTTATCCCCGTAGAAGTCGGTGAACCGACCCTCCGTTTCAGGTATACCACCGGGGAGTCAAACGAGGAAGCCATGGCTGTGAAACTCGATCTCACAGATGAATTACGCGAAAGCGCGTCTGTCTGCATAGCGGCCCAAAAACAGAGAATGGAAAGGTACTACAACCGAAGAGCGAACTTTCGACATTTCCAAGTCGGGGACTTGGTGCTTTGAAAGGTTACCTTGCACACCAAGAACCCTAACGAAGGAAAGCTGGGTCCGAACTGGGAGGGCCCGTACAAAGTAACCGGTATAACGGGCAAAGGATCGTACCAATTGGAATCAATGGACGGGCAGCGTCTGCGCAATAACTGCAACGTGGCCCATCTAAAGAGATACTACTGCTAAGGTATGGCCCGTACTCTCTCATTGACTTTTCTCTTTTGCAGGGGGTCGAGAACGGGAGAAAAATAGAATTTAGGTCTGAAAACACGTGTTGCACTCTTTTCCTTGGTGCGGTTTTGTCCCAAAAAGGGTTTTCCGACAAGGTTTTTAATGAGGCAACAAGTACGACGTGTTACTGAACAAACAAGAAGAACATAACAGCACTCACCCGACCTAAAAAGCTCGGATCAGTGCTGGGGGAATACTATGCCCATACCGAAGAAGACACCAATCAAAATAGACGGGGAGACTCAACATTTGCTACGGCAAAACAAAGGCCCGGCCACCGGCCATAGCCTTCAATGTAAGGACCAAACGATCATAACGAATCGTGTCCCATCCGACATTTGCTACGGCAAAACAAAGACCCGGCCACCGGCCATAGCCTTCAATGTAAGGACCAAACGATCATAACGAATCGTGTCCCATCCGATATTCGCTACGGCGAAACAAAGGACCGGTTACCGGCCACAACTTTCGATGTAAGGACCAAACGATCATAGTGAATCGTGTCCCTTTTTTACACTTGCTACGGCAAAAGAAGAAAGAGTCAAAACTCTCATATGAACAAACGTTTTGCAAAATCAAAATTGTCAAGATTTACTAAAGTTAGCAGCTTTTACTAAGGCCGAAACTCGGCAAAGGCAACTGGCCAAAATTTGACAAACTCCCCAAAGGGGGGCTGCCACATCAAAAACTTTGCTAGCCAAAGCTGAAAAGACACCGGTTCTAAAATACAGCCGAAGGAAAATATCGGCTCTAATAAGACGCTCCTCGAATATTCGGAGACGACGGAACTACCGAAACATCGGCCAAGACCCAAACGGGTCCGACGGATGAATCAACGACTACGAGTCACCTCGTCCCAAAACGGACCAGCAATAAACAGCAAAAATAAGGACAAACAGTCAAAACGAGGAAGCGGAAAGACGCACTTTTCATTTATACAACAAAAGATTCTTTACATCAAAAGAAGAACAAAGCACTATGAAAACAAAAATACCAAAGTACTGGCCCTATGCTACCCGGCACGACTAGAAGAGGATGAATGCTCGGACTCGGTCCGCTCGGATTCGTCTGACTCAGACCCGAGGGCAAGGTTAGCCTCCTTCTCCATTCCTTTAGCTTCAAGTATCAGGGCCAGAATATCCTCCAGGCCGAGCTCAGCTTGCTCGAGAGTAAGACGCCGAGACTTCCATTTCTCATATTCAGCGACAATAGCGGTATGAGCCTCGGCCGCCTCCACACTTTTCCAAGCTTCCTCCAAATCGGCCTCAGCCTTGGCCAGTTTGGTTTCCAAATGAGCTCGGTTCCTCTCAAAATCATCCCTCGTAAGATTGGCCGCATCCAGCTCGGCCTTAAGGGTATCATTAGCGTTAATCGCCTCCTCAAGCTCAGTTCTAAGGCCCTCGCATAACCGAGCCCGCTCCTCGACTTTCTCTTCGAGTACCCTGCTGCGCTCATTGAACAAAGCAGCCTCGGACTCAAGCTGCTGGTTCCTCTCGGTCAAGCCCGTAGCATCAGCCTTCACTGAGTCAAGTTCTCCCCGAAGTTGAGAAACCGTGGTCTCGAGTTCATCTAACCGCAAAGAAAATTGGGTTTTATCCCGGCAAAGGCCGATCTTCTCGGCCTCGAGGCTCCGATTGTAATCAGTTATGGCGGCCAGATCATTCTTCAATCGACGGTTTTCGTCCTTAACCGCATCAAGCTCGGGGCGGAGGTTGGCCAGCATGACCGCCCGGTTTAATTCTTCTTCCTTCTCCCGAAGAAGGTGTTGGTACTTTTCTGTCTCCCGGCCCTGAGCATCGAGTTGGCCCCGAAGATCGTCTATCTCATGTCGGGCACGGATGAAAGCCTCATTGACCAGCACCACACTCTGTAGATAAAACAAACCAAAAGACTTAGGCAAGAAAAAGATGACATTCTCAAAATGAAATGTATAAGAGGGGCTAAGAATCTTACCCGGTTGCCCGCGTGCATGCCCTCGTTAATAAGGCATTCCCAAGTAACCCCGGTCATTTTGCGCCTGTCCGAATCTGATACAAGGGGACGCAAATAGCTCGCTACGCCCACCGGACGTGATAGGAAGCTGCAGTCCTCGGGGACGGTGACCACTGCTGATCGGGTTCTCCTTGGCTCAACGCTCGGGGCTGGGAAAATGTTCACCAAGCTATCCCTGGCACCGGAATCGGAGGCCCGATAAGCCGGCCTCGTGGCTCGAAGGATAAGAAGGTGACTGAATCCCGCTGCTTCACAGGACGCGGGGGGAGTTCTCGAGAACATATCGTCGAACTCATCCACCCGCGTAGCCGGGGCAGATGAACTTGGAGTAGCCTCAACAAATTCGGCAAAGGCCGAGGGCTCCACAGTTGTAGCGGGCTCGTGCTCGGGAGACGGACGCGCGCCTGTAGGGGCTTCGATCTCCTGTACTGGTTCGGTCCTTTTTTCGGTTTCAACAGCAACCGCTTCCCCGGACCTCTTTCTTTGAAGGGGAGCATCTTCCGATGAAGTTTCACCTGAAATGTCGACAAAGTCAATCGACCGAAGAGGAGCTGGTGAAAGTATTTCTTCCGCACCTGGATGGGGAGCAGGAACCAAGAGGCCTTAGCCAATGGAAGGAAGGGGTGGAACGGAGATCGCCTCTTCCGGTATTGAAGCCACGGTAGGAACGGAGCCGACCCTTCGAACAATGATGTCGAGCTCTGCCTCTTCCCTCGAGGGGCGGGCAACGCTCCTTGCTTTCTTTCCTTTCGGTGTCTGCCCCTTCTCGGAGGGACGCTTCCTTTTTGCGGCCTCGGAGAGGACGCGGGAGGAGCCTGCTGTGTCAAATTCGGGCGCTGATGCTGATGGGGCGGTCCCCGATTCCGACCTGGGGGCCACCGAGCCCTTAGGAAAACCTGAAAACACGAGAGGTTAGCAGAAACCAGAGGGCGAAACGAGTAAAAGAAGAATACGGTAGGATAAGAATAGAGGGTTACCGTGATTTTGGGCAATCCATCGGCCACGGGACAAGTGGGCCCATGTCCGGTCTTCATAGGGATGCTGGGCGAGAAGCACTGTGACCCAGTCGTTCAAATCCCGAATGACCGGAGGAACGTACCCATTGGCTAGCAAAAGTAAAGAATTTCAAGGAATAATCAAAATTTGACAAAGCAATGCCAAAGCAATTATTCGGGGCTCGGAACTTACGCTTGTTATTCCATTTCTCCGGGAAAGGCATGTGCTCGGCCGGAATTATGTCCTCGGTCTTCACCCGGACGAATCGCTCAAACCATCCCCGGTCTCTGTCTTCGTCCATTTTCGCAAAAAAAGGATTCCGGCTGCGCTTGGCCAGTTTCATTACGCCACCCCGGAACATCCTCAGGGAGTATAGGCATATGAGGTGGGCTAGTGTGAACTCCTTCTCGGCATTGTTGGCCAATGATCGGAGACACGCTACGACCCTCCAAACATTCGGGCCAATCTGGGCCAGCGTAACGCCGTAGGTGCGGCACATGTCGAGAATGACCGGATCCACCGGAGGGTTTAGTCTGAGAGTGAAGGGGTATGTGTAAACGTACAAAAACCCTTCACGGTGGTCGGTAACGGATTCATCAGGTCCGGGAGCGAAGACCCGAACAGGACGGGTGTCCCACCCGCAATCGGCCCGGACTGTGTCGGGCTTCTCCTCGGTGACGGATGAGGGATACCGCCTCACGTCGTATCCCCTGTCTGAAACGGAGGAAGGCTTTTCGACCTCAAGGTCTTTGTTGAAATTAAACTTGGCCGGAATGATATCCGATGCAGTGGGCTCGAATTTAACCGGGGACGCAGGCTCGGCTCCCGAGGAAGATATCAATGGGGCATCATGGGAAGTCGATTCGGACATCCTGAAAATATGAAAGAAAGAAGGCCGAAAAGAGGGATTTAAGAAGAACGAAGGAACTGGTGGTTCAAATAGAAGGCAAAATTGAAACAACAACGCTCGAACAAAGGATACTCGACAGCGGCAGTGATGAGGTTGACTCCTGTGCACACGATATGAAGCAACAGATCAATAGGGAGACCAGATCTGAAGTTAGGTTGTGTGTTGAGCAAGAAGAAAGAAGAACACAGAATTGGAGTAGGGTTAAAGAGGAGGCAAAAACGTGAAAATGGCAAAATAAAGGGGTAGAAGGCCTTATATAGGCATGTTAGGTAAGGAACGGCTCCCGAGGACGGCCAATCAGATGGCGCCACGTGCCCCACATTAATTTGAAGCGACTCGAAACGACGTGAAAAGGGCGGTTGACAGAAGCGGACCACCAGGGTTGAGACACGTGGCAGGTAAGGGGTATGCGTTACGCGCTCGTTCCCGCCAAAATACGAAGGTGAGGTCGGGATGAGAGAGCCACCGATTTAGAAATTCATCCACTCCCCGTCACTCCGATAGATCGGGGATCCGGGGAGTGGAGGAGCTATCTGTATACGGTGAAAACCGGATATGAGCCAGAACGGTGATAAGGTAAATTGGTGATGGAAAAGGAGCGAGAACATACCGGATCTGTTCAGTCCTACCCGGAGAAGGCATCTGTACCGGGGCTAAACGAGTCTGTCTTCTCCGTCATCGAAACGACCAAGTCTGCTGATCCGAGTGTCTGTGGTCGTTGCCCTGAATGGCCGTTTGACCGAATATCCGTTTGACCGAATGGCCGTTGGACCGGGTGGCCGTTGGACCGGGTGGCTGTTGGTTCGCTTAACCGTCGCTCGTAGGCCCCACACCAGTGGCGTGCTGTCATAGTCAACTACCTACCATGCGTGTGTCAGACGGCGCCGTTAGTCTAATCCCACCAAATCCGTGCAGGGCTGTCATTGTCATGATTATTTTATTAGTCTCCATTTGTATGAGATCGAGAAGGTGGCACTATAAATAGGGCATGTCCTCATTCCTTAGGGAAGTTGGTTCCCACATTTCTCCAAGAACACTTGTAATAGAATAGCTCATATATACAATCTTTCCTTCAATTCTTGATCCGGCCACGACCGTTTTGTTCATGTTTTTAGCATATTTAATCCATCAAGCCTACTACGCTGTTCATAAGTATTTGTGTTCATAAACAAATCGCCATCATTAGCCATTTCATTAAAGAACTTTTACATATACATTTTCTCTATCTCATATATATATATATATATATATATTAAGACCCAAGCACATATCCTATACCCGCTTACAAATTCAATTGATTATCCGATTTCGGGGTAAACAGTATCAACTAGTGATAGTTTTAGCTCTCTTTATATGGTTGACTTTAGGGATGTGTTTGGTACGAATGAAAATGTTTTCCACGGGAAAAATTCTCTTGAAAAATAAGTGGTTTTCTTACTTATTTTTTTGTATATTTATATAAATAAATAAATATATATATATATATATATATATATATATATATATATATATATATATATATATATATATATATATATATATATATATATATATATATATAGGCAAACATTGTGGGGTAGAGATTGGATGGTAAGATGTGGGTGGTGAGGATGGGAGCTATATATGGAGGGTGGAAGTGGGACCAGGGTGTGTTAGAGGGTGGAGTACTAGTGTGGAATGTCATTTGTGTAACTCGTTTTTCCTAGATCCATTAGAGAGGTCATTTTCCTTATTTTTAGAAGCTTTTTTTCTAAAGAAAATATTTTTCAAAAATTTTGAGCAACCAAACTTGAAAAAAATTGAAAAATAATTTATGAAAAATGTTTTCCTCCGAACACAACCTAAGTTTTAAATTCTTGTTACACGAAAAACGTAAGGGGAGCCTCAAAATTGAAAAAAAAAAAAGAACAGGAATTTGTGTTGACTGTTGAGAGAGGAGGTTGAGACTGGTGAAGAAAAAAGCTCAGGGTTGGACTTATGACAGTCTGCGTTCAGAGGGCTATCGTCAAAATGTTCCGATATTGTTAGATTTTAGAGCATTTTGATAATTAATACTTAATGAATGGATCTAATAATAGTGTTGAATCTTAAATGTGTTCATT